>NW_022196913.1:102945419-102949595 GCF_008632895.1 Mastomys coucha | reverse complement strand
TGGGTATATGCCCAGGAGTGGTATAGCCGGGTCCTCTGGTAGAACTATGTCCAATTTCCGGAGGAACTTTAGGCGGTCATTTTGATCCCTATGTCATCAAGATGCTTGCACAAGAAAGACAGACTGCAGTGTACATACAATGTAGCTATTTCCAGCCTCAGTGCAGAGGACAGTACCACCAACTCTCTTCTAATTGTGCATTCCCTGAATAGCAGTCTAAAAGGAGGGGACATCTGAGTTAGCTAGCTGCCTTGGAAGGCTGTATGGATTTTGAAAAATTGAATGAGAAGAGTGTGAGTCACCAGACAGGAGACTGTTTCAAAATTTAGAGACATTTCATTGTCTCTGCTGTAGAAACCGTATAGTCATATTTAAGCAAAACTCAAGAAAAGATATTCAGATCCAAAATTAAGAGGAAAAGCTGAGCCTGCTTTGGTACTTAGGAAGACCAGTGAGGTATCTGATCACATGTAGCTCCTAGGCAGCTGTGCTCAGTAGGTTGCTTTTTAAGGACAGAAGAAAGGTAACAAGAAACCAGAGGCATGGTCCAGCGCCTCTACACACTCCTGACATTCTGGCCTCCATTCAGGACCAAACTTCATATAGAACCAGGAGTGTTCTGACTTCTAGACAAGATAAATGAGTCTAATTTGTGGGGGGGGGGTCCCTGCTCTAGCTGTCTGACAATTGTTCCTCCTACATTCCTCACTTTGAGCTTAAGTATAGTAAGTAGGGATGGCATTTATAATAACAACAGTGGAAATGACAATAACCATACGAGGTATATTAGGGCTCAGTGGAGACAAAGAAGATGAAGTGTGTGTAAGGGTATGTGTGGGGGAGGAGTGTGGGTATGTAGGACTCAAAGACAAGTGGACACCAAAATTACTTTGATAATTCCTTCTAAGTGGTTAGCTTACGTGATTCTAGAAGTCAGCACGTTGAAAATCTGCAATTCATAGCCTAAGACTTTCAGAGTACAGACTCAGGAAAGAGCCCAGGCTGCAATTAGAACTCTGCATCCATCTGCTATGAATGAAAGCCCTTCTGTTGTTGAACTCAGCCTTTTGGTCCTGTTCTGGCCTGGTTAGATGAGGACCACACACATCTATAGAAAGTGGCCTGCTTTACTTAAGCACCATCCATTTAAAAGTTAACCCTATACAAAGTTACCTGCACAGAAACATCCTGACAAATATTTAACAGAACATCTGGGTACCCCACACATCAAACAGTAGTCCATCACCCTGGATCTTAGTAGCATCATGCCCCAGAATGCTTTCTAAGATTGAGCAAAGTGTCTTATATAAAAAGACCTTCAAGGGATCGCTAAAAAGGCTTTGAAGTCTTCAATCCCCAAGAGGTACTTAAAAGGAAGATTTTCCCAGAGGGGCTGTTCAGCAGAGTCTAATGCTTTGGGGCTCAGTAAGTGTGCTTGTTCTTCTTAGCAGTGGCTAATTTCCCTTCGGGAGAGCACAGCAGTTTGCACAAGTGTCATAATGCCTTTTGTTTTCATTGTTCTACGACTCCAAGAAGTTGCCTGCATCTTTATTGCTAGAGGTGTCCCTATTTGGCAACTGCACCTTAACTAGTTTCTGTGGCTGTCCTAAGCCTTAGAGGATAGAGCAAGAGTCCTGATCCTGCATATGAGAAGTGCTAATGCCAAGCAGGTCGGGAGCAGAAGGGGAAGAGCACTATGCGGGTCCTTTACTGAGCGGTGTCCTGGGACATGAAGAGGAATGTTTCTTTCCTGTTCAAAACAATCATTTCAGTGGCAATACAAACAGGACAGCATTCAGTCTTTCTATTATTTGTTTGCATTCACTACAGACAAGGAGTTCATCCCTTATTTACCACACCAAGAACTACCTACTTCCACGCCTCTGCTCCATTAGTGGTATTCCCTCTGCTGTTCAAGATGTAATGCAACTATGGCTCATTCATCCTGACCATTATCCCAGAAAGAAGCTACTGTTGTCCTCGGCAGGGAGATGCAATGATGCGATAAGGCATCTATTTGAGTGCCGACTGAAGTACCCAGGCTCCTGTGTTCCATAGAAAGATATTAAACCCGGACACATGGTTAGAGATGTGAGTACATACAGTTTATGAAGCAAGGGAACACCCTCCTGAGAATGGGAGCAGGCTAAGAGAAAGGCCCCAAAAGGGTTGGTTGAAAGGACAAAGGACCCTTTATAGGTCATTTACATGGCATTCACCTCTCTTTTGTTTGTATAGCTTGGACTTCTCTTAAGCACACTCAGTTGTTAACCAGATTCAGGAAAGGACGGACTTCCAGCCTTTCTCTGCCTGATTGATGGCTTTCTTTGCTTTTCTTGGGGTGACTTTCTCTAGTCTGTATTCTCCAGTCACAAGCAAACATGGGAGAGTGAGTACTTCACCCAAGGTAACACAGCTGAGTTGAGGACTCTGGGCTGGGGTTTGTATAATATGGTCTTGGTCTCACAGCAGGTGGTGTTTCCTGTCTCACAGTGGACATCCAGTGATGGGTACACAACAGGTGCAACGGGGGAGCCAAGTCTACAGGTTTCTGATTTGTTTTATCTTGGAACTGTTAGTGAGAGAGACCTGGAAAGCTCCTCACTCTGAAAAGATGAAAGGAAGAAAAATTCCTGAAACCTAATTTGTATGCCATACTTCATGGACACCATGAAGTGGCACTGCCTATACTGGAATATAGGATGCCCATGGCCTATGTGTTGGTCTACTGGTATTGAGTAACCACCTGCAGTGTAGCAGGATCTATATAGACAGAACTTTGTCCTTAGTCTACACAAAAATTGTGGGAGGCTGAGATTGTTCTCATTCTATAGATGAAGAAACTGAGAGTCTAAGAAGCGTGTCTTCTAGCAGTCTCAGAAAAACTGAAGACTCAGCTTGACCTTGCCTGACCCCTCAAACTTTTCAGATTCTATGTCTAAGTAAAATAGGTATGCCTGAGGTCTGAGACTACCGTCAAACAGGCAAGAGAGTTATATGGACTTTGGGTCCCTTGTTGAATCAGTCTGGGACACACCTAGGCATCAAGCAAGCAGCAGCCTCTGCTACTATGCTCACAGCTAAGTTTCCCATCCTGGATGTAAAATTCTAGAACCTTTTGAAATAGAAAGTTAAATGCCAGAGTCCAGGTTTTGTTTGTTTTTGTTTGGGGTTGTTTGTTTGATTGATTGTTTGTTTTTATAATTACTAAAAGGGCTACTGAAAGGTTTCCGCTGGGCAGCATAACTGTCTCTCCACATAGTAATCTGCTCATTACCCTGAATTCCCCAGGTTCTGTCTGTCCTCCAAATGCATAACAGCTTTAACACCAGTTTGCCACTGGAACGCTAAATAAAGCAGGAAGCAAATATTTAGCCTGAGGCTACAAAATGGTAGACACCAGTTCTTTCACAAATATAGACTCTTTGAACACTACACAGGCTCTGTGAAGCAGATGCTATGCCCAGCTAGATCTGGGCAGGGACTTTAGGTCCTGTAATAGGCTAGCTAGGCCCCTTCATGTGAACAATAACAATAACCTGTTTCACTCCCTCTCTCAGAGCTCGGTACTTTCTGATAGCTTCCAGGACATCTCCCATCCTCAAGCATGCATTCCCCTTCACTGTATTATGTATATGCCCCAAGTGACCTGCCTCTCCATTTTCCTCCAAGTATCATCTCTCTTTACCTACTTAACATGTTTTAGTTACTACTTAATCAAACTCTGTAAGTGCACTAACAGATAAAACTGGTGACTAGGTCATGGAAAACGCTCTGTAGTTTCCCAGCCAGCCTTGAGTTGCAGAAATAACCCACATTATAGACATTTGGAGAGCTTTGTACCAGCTACAGACCATTTGTCCTGCAGTGACCTGCTTATTTGCCTCCTGGAAGGGACTAAAGATAATGGGTCAGTCAGACTAGATCATTGGCCAAATGGAGATCAACTGGGAGAAATTCTACCACACTGTGTGCAAGAATGAGTTCAGCTATTAGACTAGGTTTCAAAGAAGCATAAAGAGGAGGGCCTCCCGAGCACAGGAGGAATCTGGGAGTTTCACATGGGTGGTGGTCTTTCAGCAGAGGCATCCTAGATCAGACTTAAGACTTTCTTTTTTTTTTACACTTCACACTCAGACCCTAGCAACCGCCGGAGTCTGGCTTTTACTCTTTTTT
>NW_022196913.1:102937704-102944213 GCF_008632895.1 Mastomys coucha | reverse complement strand
GGTCCCCAGTGAAGGAATTAGAGAAAAGACCAATGGAGCTGAGGGGTTTGCAGCCCCTTAGGACGAACGACTTAAGACTTTCAACATCTTCTCTGGAAACAGCCGGTGATGCTTCTGGCTATCATATTGATGCCCATAATCCTTATTGTCACTGAGGACCTTGTTGATGTCCACATCCCAAGGTACAATGAGTCCCGACACTGGAAACTGTATACAAGTCAATGATAGGTGTTGCTATGGGCAAGAAAGCTTTTGTTTGTTTTGTTTTGTTTTGTTGATGGTGGTTTTGTTTTGTTTTGTTCTGTTTTGTTCTGTTTTGTTTTTTTGCAGTGGTATAGATGACTGCAGACTCATAATTGAGAATAATAGACATTGAAGGCTTCTGTGACAACCTCTTCCCCCAACACACACACACACACACACAGAGAGAGAGAGAGAGAGAGAGAGAGAGAGAGAGAGAGAGAGAGAGAGACCAGAGAGGAAACTATTAAAGAGAATTGTGATAAATTGTGATAAGGATGCTGAATTGTAGCTCTTCTAAGTTGATGTCTTGGTGGGGAGGGGTTGTTATCTTTTCTTTAAGGGGCTGGCCACTTGGGAGTTTGGCCATGTTCCAGTGAGTATATGGGCAACACAATTGGATTTGTTTTCTTTTGGGGGAAGGCAGGGGTCAGGGAAAGAGAAGCACAGGGTACGAGGATAGGCCTGAAAGAAATGAGAAGCAAGTGTGGTCAAGGTGCACTATGTGAAATTCCCAAATAATTAATAAAAATACTATGTTGGGAAAAATATTTTCAAATAATTATGTGATTCACCTGAGTCTTTTCAAGGATTAAAACTCTAGACAGATGCTGAGCACATGCTTGCTGCTGAGACTGAACACTCAGATCTCTGTAGACCTTCCTGGTGACCACAACTCTGGCTTGCCCCTGATCTGGAACACAATCCGTTTTACATAGAGGCCCAAGCCCCTCCACCTTCTCTTATTGACCAATCTGATAAAGATGCCAATAACTCCCTTTAGCCTCTCTTGTGGTCCGCTGGTGTTCTTCTAGTTCTACATGTGGATCTGTTTACTCTCTGATAATCTCTAGGCCCAGGACTTGGCCACTGTCTTAGTTAAGGATTTTTACTGATATGAAGAGACACAATGACCACAGCAACTCTTACAAATGGAAACATTTCATTGGGGGCTGTCTTACAGCTCAGAGGACTAGTCCTTTATCGTCACGGTGGGAAACATGGGGGTGTGCATGCAGACATGGTACTGGAGAGAAGCTGAGAGTTCTACATCTGGATCTGTAGGCTGCAGGAAGAGACCTTGAGCCACTGGCCTGGCTTGAGCATCTGAAACCTTAACATCCTCCAACCCCCAAGTGACATACTTTCTCCAACAAGGCCACACCTTCAGTAATACCACTCCCTATAAATCTGTGGAGGCCATTTTCATTCAGACCACCACAGCCACCTACTTTCTGATTTTGTAAATAAATGATTAAATGAGCAGGTTGTGATCTAAATTTTAGCTACTAAAAGAACATCTGTGTACATCTTTGCTGTACACATCCCAAATGATCCTTTGTTACTATTTTGGGGTTTTTGTTTGTTTGGTTTGTTTTTGTTTAAATATTAGCTCTGTAGCCTAGACTAGGCTTGAATTCATTGATTTAGTTTCTCATGCACAGGCATTATAGACATAGACCACCACATCTAGATCCAAATCCATGACATTGCATTACCTGATTTAAACTCTTTGATCCTCAGAATCTTTGTGTGCAAATGAGATGAAACTAGCAACTTTGATGGATGGGAAGTTTCAATAGTCAGTGGATATGAAACAAAGTGGATGTGAAATGTTGCATGGTGTCTTCCACATTGCCTGAAACCCCAGAACAAATTTCCCTTGGCACCTGGATGTTGGCTGTGGTTTATATTTCTTTGGCTGCAGTAGAGAAAAGAGGATCCCAAGGGAGTCGCTTGGGTTGTGAGAGCCAGAGAGAGGTGAGGGCTTTCCAAAGCCACTTGGGCACTCTGTAGCTGCATGTAAACTCAAGCCATGGTGCTGTCCTTCCTCTCCTTTCCTGGTATGAATACTTTCATGAAATAAAAATCTCCAATTCCTCTCTTGTTTTGTCTTTGACTTCTCCTCAGAGGTACTGTAGCAACTGATGGCCGTGAAACCATTTTGGTGACACGAATGGAGAAGGTTATGTGAACCAAGCAGGAAATCCAGAAGGCAGCTGCTTTGTAGATTTTGAATACAACCAGGGTTTCTTTTAATGCAAATGGAAAGACCCAGGGAGGGAAATAAATGCAGAATGTGAGCATAGACTCTATCTAGGGCCACAGTCCGGCTCCAGGAAAGATCTTTTAACTTAAAATCTCTAAGCCAGAAAACTATATATTGGGCCTCAGCAGGAGCTGAGAATTGTAATAAAGGGTAAACTCTCCTATTTTCTTTCAGTTTGCCCTTTCAGGGATCTGAACGATGTTTCCCAAGCAGTGAACAAATCCAAGGGAAACAAAAGTGCTGAAAATGGGCTTTTATATGCAGACTCCAGGCAAACTCCCATCGTCCTGCAGAAAATGCTTTACAGAGGGAAGACCTGGGAAAGTTGCCAGTAGCACAAATGGCTAGAGCCTGGCAAGGCTGGGTGCTGGAGAACTTTTCTATGACAAAGTTATATTCAAGATACCCCAGGAAAGCACTGATGGTGTGACATCAAGTGAGGATCCAACAAGTGTTATAACTTAAAGACTATTTAGCAAACATTTTGTGAACATTCTACACCAAGGGTGCGTTCAGGAGCCTCTTCCTCCTAGAATCCTTACAAAGGTGCTGTTTGTGAGTTCATTCGCAAGCTACTTACTTACTTAGCACCTGCTACTTTCAAGCACTGAGTGTGTTGTCAAGGATCCCTAAGTGAACAACACAGATACTATCTTCAACACCTGTGGAGTCATGGAAGTAAAAAGACAGCCTGGCACATATAGTGAGCATTGCAAAAGGAGTAGGCAAGAGACAGAAAGAACTATCTACACAGCAGGGCAAAAATGCCTAAATTTCCTGAAGGAAGGAGAATTAAATGACTTTGAAGAAGTACCCTGAAGAACATACAGGACTCTGTGGAGGCTAGCTCAGCCTTGTGATACCCTACTCAAGACTGTGATTAGGTGCCATTGAACTTGCTTAGTCCATGAAGCATTTCCCTTGAAAGCAGTGGGCTTGCTTAGTCCTCCTCAGAAGTGGGAAGATCTGAGTTTGGATCTTCTGAACCAATCTAAAAGGTCAGGCACAGTGCCATGTAGCTGAAACCCCTAGCATGGACAGGTGAGAAATAAAGATGAGAAGATATATTAAAGCTAGCTCTCCAGATACATAGAACTATGTGGTGAGGTTCCAGACCAATGAGAGATCCAGTCTCACAGAGAAGGTAGAAGGTATCTGAGAACCAACACCTAAAGTTATTCTTTAAACTCCACATATGTACCATGCAGGTACATGCTATACAAATGTTTTCACCCAGACATATTACATATTTGAGCATGTGCATGTCTCTCTCTCTCTCTCTCTCTCTCTCTCTCTCTCTCTCTCTGTCTCTCTGGATTTTCTTAAGGAAGTGACAGACCCTCATTGAGCTATTGGTCAAGAGAGAGAGAGAAGGAGAGGTGCATAAGAAGGGACTGGAATCTGAAATAGGGGTCAGAATGCTTATATGCGCTCTGGAATAATACAACAGTCAAATACGAGAAATTAAATGACAAATAGGAACCTTATTAACCCAGAATAAGGTCAGGAGGCTGTGGGCTAGTTTTTCTATAGGTGCATAGCCTAGATCTATCAAAGAAGTCTGTCCAGTAGACACATAAAACTAAACAATGACCATCCTCAGTTCCCAATCATTATTGTCTGGCCATCTTTCAACTCTAAGTGGCCCACAAATAGTTTCTCTTCTCTCCTGTTGGGACAATGTCGTGTGTCTACATTCAAATAATTTCTTCCTGTCGGTGTGTCTGTCCTCTAACCCTGGCTCATCAACACTGAGTTTTTGTACTCCAGGCAAGTTAACTGTCCTGCCATCCCCCATTGTTGTGAGCAGCAGGCTCCTTCTGGTATGTCACACCTACCTGTGCACTAAAGGTCATGGAAACCCTCTCTCTCAAGACAGCGTCAAATTAAACAAGCAGGTGAAAGGTCAGGAAAAGACATTGATTTGTTTAACGATGGTAACAGATAAGCCTAATTTTTATTGTTAATTTCATCCAACCAGAAAGCCTACTGCACAGGTTTACATGGCTGAGCTGCAGTCACTGTGGGAGATCATTAGTGACACCTGTCACTGACAAATGCTAGGATAGTAAGCCAGGCAACATAGCCGTCGTTTTCAATCCCCATTCGATTCAATGCCTTCTACCTCTGAGAAGCCTATTTGATTAGAGACATCCTTGATAAACCTAGAAATATAACGGTCTTCGGCACCCTTTTTCCTCCTGTTCATACAAATCTCCCAGACAGCCTTCTCAGGTGCTTCTCTACCCTACTACTGCGGAACGTAGTCTGAACTAGTCTCTTGCCTGGGTTGCTGCACTGATCATGTCATTTCCTTCTTGCCTACCTCTCCCCAGAATAACTAGCTCATTGAACATACTGCTTTCCATACTTAGCTGAAATGATATAGAGGAATGGGGAAGTCAACGTAAACCCTATCTCTCCTTAAACAAAAAGCTTCAACTGTTTCTTGTTATGCTGAGATAATTATCCACACAGCCCTGGGCCCTTTACTTCACTTACTCCACTTTACTGGGCTCCATCCACTGTCCTTCTTTTAGCATCTCAAACATGCCATCATCCTCTGCAAGTGTTTTCATCTCCCCTTAGGATGGCATTTCATACCCGCCAACAAACACACAAACACATTTTCAGGCACATATCTGAACTTCAACTAATTAACTATTCATCTAAGTTAATCACACTCTCGTGTCTCATGATGAACTCTCAGAGTATCAAGTAGATCTCTTTAATTGCACTAGTGATAGATGAAGTTGTATAATTATTTCTGTGATCATTTCATTAATGTCTACTTCTCCCACCAGACTAAATAAGAACGTATTAGGTTCTCCCTTATGCCCTACTGAATTCTGATTAGCTATCTTAGTTTGGGGCACCAAAACTTATTAAAGAAATTATGAGTTATAATTTTAACATCTACTTTATGATGTATTAGATTTCACACAAAGATAGAGTACTAATAAGGGAATGTATAAATTTTGAGTTTATGCCTGCTCATTTTGCTCTTATGGAAGAAACTATCATGAACATTTATGGAGAAAATAGATCAATACTGTAATTACTAAGTCTAAAGTAGGTAAGATCATAGCATCAATGAAATGTTCTATCAATCTATTTGAATAAAGAATATCATATTAATACACACCAATTTGTTATTGTTTACTTTAAAATTTAAACATCATTAAATAATAATGCTTTTCCAATAGTAAAGTAGTAAATAGTCTTATTTCACAATTACTACTTATATAAAGGTGGATCAGAAAGGCAAGAGTCCACTAGTTTAAGATATCATGTAATAGATAAAAACTGGAGCCCTAATATGTGGAAGTACTGGAACCCTCAGCACTAAATAGAAGAAACAAAATAAAGACCCACATTAAACTCAGTTCCCACAAACATATATTTCCTTTTAGGGATAAGTAAATATAGTTTGGGGAGGACCTCTACCTCCTCATAGGACTAATGATTTAAAGGGAGGTATCTTAGAAACTGGGCTTTTGATATGACAATTAATGGCTTCTGGGAGAAATAACATTGTACTTGTAGGATAACTCCATGTAAACTATTTGTAGACATGTATATATTTTGGAATCTGACAAAATAGTAGGTTTCCATATGGCTTTCTCAAATGTCCTTAGAGCTTGTTATCCCTCCCCTCTACCCTCTTGTGTTCACCTTTCCAGCTTAACCCCACATCCACACTTTGTTCCTCTTTCCAACTTTATGTCACATGCTTCTACTCTCCCACCTCTCTTAAGATATTTCCTTCCCTTAGAGGAGAAAGGGGGGGAGAAGAGGGGGATGACTTGGAGGGTACAGTGCTTGCTTGGGATATAGACAGACAGACAGACAGACAGACAGGTAATAGATAGTGTCTTAGTTAGGGTTGTGAACAGTTACTGTGACCAAAACAACACTTATAAGGACAGCACTTAATTGGAGCTGGCTTTTTTTTTTTTAAGGTTTTTAAACATCTTTTCTTTTTAACATGAAACATAGCATGACAATCACTTAGACAACAAAACAGAAACAGACATACACTGACATGTAGATAGATCAGTAGAGAAGGTAGAGTTGATGTAATCAAGAACAGTTATTTCTCCACTATGAGCCATACAGAAAGCAAGATGTCTCCTGGTTTCTTTCTGTCTCTAGGATAGCTCTGAAATCCAGTTTCTTTCTCTTTTGACCTTTCTTTCTCATGTCATTTGTTTGTATA
>NW_022196913.1:102923055-102936538 GCF_008632895.1 Mastomys coucha | reverse complement strand
CTCGATTGAGAATTCTTTGTTTAGCTCTGTACCCCATTTTTTAATGGGGTTATTTGGTTCTCTGGAGCTGGCTTACAGGAGGTTCAGTCTATTATCTTCAAGGCAGGAACATGCCAGCGTCTAGGCAGGCATGGTAGAGGAGGAGCTAAGAGTTCTACATCTTGCCGGGCAGTGGTGGCGCATGCCTTTAATCCCAGCACTTGGGAGGCAGAGGCAGGCGGATTTCTGAGTTCGAGGCCAGCCTGGTCTACAGAGTGAGTTCCAGGACAGCCAGGGCTACACAGAGAAACCCTGTCTCAAAAAACCAAAAAAAAATAAATAAATAAATAAGATTTCTACATCTTTATCTGAAGGCCTCTAGGAGCAGACTGGCTCCCATGTGGTTAGGAGGAAGGTCTCCACAGTGACACACTTCCTCCAACAAAGCTATACCTACTCCAACAAGGCCTCCTTATATTGTAACTTGCTAGCCCAAGCATATTCAAACCACAAACACAAATGAATAAAAGGTATGTCCTTCCCTTACTCCCATGTCCCTTTTTTAATCTCCTGAGTTGTACAAGTGCTTCAAGCTAATTATACAAACCTAAATATTCTAAGATACACTTATGATAGAAAGAGAAGGCACAGCCTTTGTCTCCCTGGTTCTAGATTATCTCACTGTTATTTCTTTCAGTTCCATCCATTTACCTGTAGATTCCATGATACCATTTGCCCTCATACCTGAACAGATCACACTGTTCATATGTACCACATTTTCATTATCTGTACATTTGTTGATGAACAGTTGGGCTATTTCCATTTCCTGGCTATTGTAATTGGAGCTCAAAGGATATGGACAAACCAGTACCTCTGTAGTAAGATATAGATCCTGTTGGGTATATGTCTCCCAACATTGGTTGGCTAGGTCATAGAGCAGATTTATATATAGGTTTTGAGGAATCTCAGACTTATTGATGTAGTTGTTGAATTCTCACCAGCAGTGAGTGTTCCCTTCCTCCACATCTTCCTACCATTTATCATCCTTTGTTTTCTTGACCTTAGGCATTCTTAATAGCAATTTTTAAAATAAGTAAGTAAAATTGATATAAAATTAAGTACTAGTAAGTGCTAAGGGAAAAATGAAATAATGCAACATAAAAAGAGGGGTGAGAAGTGGATGGGCCCATGGAGAGGCCTCTGTGAGAAAATGAACATGAGGTAAGGAAATCAAAAAAGGTGATCAGTGCACATTATTTTTCATCTATTCAGTAAGCTGGAGTTGTTTATGAGTTGAATCTTTAAACACTTGAAGTGGCTGCTTTCACCACCCTCGTGTCCATAAAACATTGTTTATAAATAAACAGATCTGTTCACACATTTCTAGAGCCATGTGGACCACCAGGGGTGCTCCTGTGGGATGCTGTTGCTCCCTAAGGCTTTTCACTGACTGCATGCTATAATCCAAAGGAAGAATTCAGACACACCCCACCCCCACCTCGAATTAGCTTTCAGAAAGAGTACACCTCATATTACCCCACTGGATGCTACAGCTTGGCTCCAGCAAAACAGGAAGACGCTTCCAAGTCACCACTGGATCTGCTTCTAAGAATGATCCCAAGACCTGAAAGTTGAGGGGTAAAAATAGCCTTCTCTCTGGTGAGATTCAAGTTCTGTAGGCCATTAGAATATAATTGTTCGAGGTTATCCCAATTGTTTGATTTATCCCAATGTTTCATATTCAGATGCATTGCTTATCCATTCACGTGTGCATTTACAGAAGTCTCTTTATGCATGGTCATCTGCTCGGACTTTCTATACAAAAAAAAAAAAAAAGATTTCAAACGAATTCAGTTTACTGAATGTCATATACACAAATTAGCACACTGTGCTCTGGTAAATGCTGTGAGAAGGAACAACACAGAAGGGCAGTATCTCAGAGTGAATGCATAATCCCTTTCATAAGAGTGGGAACTGCACATTGCTAACCAGAATACACTCTGTGAGTGTTCTGTGACCTGCTCAGCACAGGGAACACAAGATGGACAACACTGTCTCACCTTCTCACCTTACAGGGTCTGACAATGTGTGTAGCAGATCGGGGAGAAGACAGCAGGTCCATTCTTTGTTTAAGCAGACTGTGTACTTCCAGTTTCCAAAACAATTAAAATTTTTGCTTCAAAGAACTAGACTTTGAGAGATTTTTTTTTCAGGAACTTATATCTATGGGAAGGTGAAAGAAAGCTCTGGAAGAGTCTGGAGAGTTTAACAAACCAAACACTGCCCTGTCTTTGTAATGTGACCATGGGGAGTTATTTTACCTCTCTCATTTGTTAATCTACAATTAATGATTTCCTCTATACAGTGATGGTGAATTGTACTTGAGATTATATGTGATGGTCCCTATGTACTCAGTGTCTAACCCACCATGGGTGCTCTGAGAGCCATATAAATGATGACGGGTTGGGGTGCTGCCCAAGCATGCCATCCAGGAACCCTCTCAATCTCTACATATAAAACCTCCCCTAAAGGATCCAGTTTCTCCCCTTGCTTCTTCTATGACTGGAATTATGATGGCATATAATATGCTCTCAATCACTATTTGTTGAGTGGATGATTAAATTAATACCACAATTAGTACAAATGTTTGAAATCTCACTCATTTTTTAGAAACTCTGCTTGAACATAACCCAGATATTTCTTAGTGCAATGAGGCGTTTAATTCCTGGGTCCTCATAGCGACACTCAGTTCCTATCACAGGAATACCTGGCTGCTGCCCTAATTAAGGGGATTTTCATATGTGTGTGAATGACTTTCTGTATTTATGTGACTCAGAAAAGTTCCTTGTGCCCAAAGAAGCCAGTACAGGACATTGTAGCCCCTGAACTGGAGATATAGATGGCTATGAACGATCATTTTTGTACTGGGACTCAAACCTAGACTACTGAAAGAGCAACCAAGGTGTTTAACTGCTGAACCATATTTATTAGTCCTAAGAGTTGGTTTTAAAAGAGCCTTGTAGAGCCCAAGAGATGGCTCAGCAATTAAAATTATTTTCTGCTCTAGGAGAGGGCTTGGATTGGTTCCCAGGGCCCACATGGTGGCCTACAACTGCCTTGCAACTCTACTTTTAGGGGATCCAATGTCCCACATACACACATAAAATTAAAGTAAGTTAATAAGATAATATTTTTAAAGAGCCTTGTGGATTGGGTGGGAGAGGGTTAGACTATATTTTCATAGAAAGTGGACCTGGTAGAGAGCATATTATTTGGGGATCACATGATTTGTTTTAAGTACTCTGCTATTGACATCTTAGGTGACCAGCTTGCCAATGCCATCTTTTTGGTCTTTTCTACTAAAGTCAGCTATTATAAACAACATGTAGTTTAAGGTGTCATCGAGAGCCTGCCAGTGCTTGAAATAGAGCAAGCTACCATCATCTGACTAGCCTCAATGTCCCAGACACCTTTAAAGCTTTAAACACTGTGCCTACCTGATGCTACCCTTAGAATTCAACTCAGTGGGTCTGAGAGGGGCAAAGCACGTGGCTTTTACAAAGCTGCCAGATGGTCACAGCACAGAATCCATGGAAGAGTCATGGACTCGGTTTTCAGGAATGGAGTAGCCTCTTAAAAGTGTCTTGGCAGGACCAAGTACATTTCCTCTGCCTCTTTTCAGGTCTTACAAACCAGGACTATTCTGTGCACACAGCAGCATTACTTGCCCGTGTTCTGTGCCACTCTCCCCTCATGCAAGTCCTTCCTGTCACTTTAGCACTTTGGCTTCACCCCTAATGCAATTACTAGTGAAAAGGTAGGTCACACGTACCCTTGCAAACAGACCACAGGGCATCTGTGTGCGCACTCGTGCCTGTGTGTGCACTGCGTGCTTCATTTCCATTACCCGCTCTTACCCGGATTGTGTTAAGTGGGTAAATGGTATCATAATTAAATGTCATCCACCATCCTGAGCACCAGTCCTCCTTAAAGCCAATGATTATTAGTACCTGTTCCTATTCAGTAGCAATTGTATGAACAAGGCCATAAGCGCCTGAGAAGTTGACAAATAGCATTAGGGACCATGAAAAAGGCATGATGTAGGGGCATTTGAAAAAAAATACACCTCTCAGAATCACCATGGGACAGCTTTCAAGAGGAGGAGAAGTGTCATTATACAGCACTCTGTGGTCACTTCATTATTAAAGCCCTTTGTATTCGGGGTAGGGTTAATTAGAGTAGAGAGAAGGAAAGAGTGGTAGGTCCTTGCAAATTCCAGTTCATTAACTCTCACAGCGACCCCACAAAATAGATGGTGATATTACCTCTGGACAAATCAGGGATCAGAGGCACAGATCACATAGCTTGTGTAATGCTGCATCTCTACTTCTTGTTGGGAATAGCATGCAATACCCCCTTGAGAGTCAGAATGCAAAGACTTCCCCATCCTGTAAGTATCCCAGCAGGGAGGAGAAGGAGAAGGATTACATCCTGGCTGTGAAGCTTATGCAATTAGGACATTTGATGAGTGCTTTCTGCAGAGCTGCCTTTAGACTCTTGTAGTGAACGACAATGCTTAAGACCCATATAGCGGCACTAAAAATAGTGATTAGGATGTATCTGTCTCCATCTGTGAATCAGAATCCAGACTCTTGTCTGGATTTCACCACACACACATTTGAGGATTTAGTTTGTGTTGCTAGTTAGTTAACAGGGGCGTTCTTTTCTCTATGAAAGCAATCAGTACCAGCATGGACTTGGATTATGTCAGATGCCACGCCTCCATTTGCAAACTGCATGTGTCTTCATTTCTCATTTTGATCAAGAGTCAATGCCTCAGTGGTAGGCTACACTGGATCTGCACAATCCTGAGCCTGAGTCACAGAGCTATTGCCACTGGTAGAGTGCAAAGGAGGAAAGGTCATGTTTTGTTTCTGTATGTATCCATGGCTGAGCCCACTAGACCTCAGTGGATAGTTCCAAACCCATGGCCCTGGATAAACTTAGTGGGTCACAAACAGAACAAAACAAAAGATAGGAATTTGAGAAAAGGACATGCAGGGAAGCGTAGCGGGTGATAGGGATGAAGGGAGGTCAAAGAAGAGTTGGATGAGCATGACCAGAGCATTGGATAACTGTGTAAAATGGTCAAGGAATGCATCTAATGAAAAATGTTTTCAAAAGAGAGTTGGTGCCTCATACGCTGGCTTCCCCACTACATTTCCCTGGTTTTATACCTGCAGCAGTTCCTCCCATCAGCCAGACTTGGAATCCATGCATCTCATTGAGACCTTTTCCTCTGCCAGTCCTGTGAGTCTTGTCTAACATAACTTCCCACCACGAGCGTTGTGGGAGCTTACTGCACTGAATCCTCAGCCTCTCCCCTTGGTTCCACACACAGTTCATTGCCCAACCGAGTCAGAGAGCTATCTTAACTTGCAGTAGGCTTAGGTCACTTTTCTACTTAGTACCATTGAGCTCCTTCTAGTTATCATTAGAAATAAATATAAGCATCTGGTGCTGTAAGATCGGTCTACATGTCTTTTCGTGTTGTCTGTTACAGCCTCCTCCCTTAGTTTACCAACCTTCACTCACATCCTCCCTCAGTTAAGTGGAAGAGTATGTGCATTAACTGTAATTTCTAGAAGGAATGGCTCATCACAAATACTAGGTCTCTCATCATTCCAAGGGAAGGGGTTATTCATTGCCCCTGATTTGAATTACATCATCAGCCCTCTCATTCCTTGATGACCTTCCACTATTCCATGATACTCTTTACATCTCATCAATGTGTATCAGTGTCTCTGAGTGTGGGATACATGGCATCTCTTTTTTTTTTTGTTATTGGACTGTAAATATCACTTCAGTAGGTGCCATACCCATCAGTACTCAACACACATTTGCATGGTCATGGACTGATAACAAAGCTAGCAACTCTTCCAGCAATCTAAAAGGCTTTGGTCTTCTATACCTCTACTCCCAACCCATGTCAGTCTCACAGTTCAACTTAACAAGCTGTTCCTCTTCCTTCTCCTAGGAGCGGCTTGTGCTGTCTGTGCTCCCCAGGTTTGTCGTCCTGGAAATGATCAATGACATGACCAATGTGGAGGATGAGCACCTGCAGCATCAGTTCCACCGCATCTACATCCATCGCTATGAGAATGTCAGGTGAGGACCTGGACACCCTGCCCTGGTCTCTACAGGATCAGTAATGCATGTGTGCCTATCACTCTCGTCACACTGCTTTGAGTGCCAGATGTGGTATAGCCCTTTGTTTACCTGATTAAAAAATTAAGGAGTGATAATTCATAAGAGACATTTACATTCCCAGTTTGAGGCTGGAGAAGAATGTTGGAAAAATTTATTATTTTTGCTGATTGATTTATCTCAAGGATTCTTTAAAGTTAATTTGCTGTATTTTAAGTCCAAAAGTCTTTTAGAAGATGATAAAAAAAAATTCATCCTAAAATACCACCTGGAGGCATCAGTTACATCCCTCACAGAATGTGTGAAATCAACACAATAAAGATGCGACTTCTTTTCCATTATAAACATATTTTAGTAAGCAACCAAACACACATATGCTCATACGTTCACCCACCTGGCTATCTGTTCACTCTAGCCAATCCTCATCTGTCCATATAGCAACCTGTCCATATAGCCACCCATCCAGCATCTCACCTGGCTGTTAGCACCCTTTTTGTCCTCAGCATAACATGATGTGTGGCAGACACTGGAATCCAAAGAGTTGCCCCCATTGTAATGAAGGCCTTAATTTAGTTCTTAATTCTGACTTTTCCTTGTATGCAGCCTTGAATAATTCATTTACTTCAATTTCAGTATTGTCTTGTGAAATGGATGATTAAACAGCTATCTTGCAGATACTGTAGATTACATGAATGAAGATTCTGTAGATTACATGAATGAAGATACATATACAAAACATAGATTTGAAAATCCAGTCTAGTATCGGCATATTGTAGGTTGTTTCAGACACACTTCCTAGTTGCAATCAATTAGTCCCGGGTGAATTCAAAATACACTTAGAGGCTACACTGCAGCTCACAGAATATCTAAGGAAGGATAGAAAAGCAGACTGGGGGGATGGGATGGAATAAGAGAAGGCCACAAAAGCAGAAAAATAGCTCAAAACCACATGAATACACTAGGCCAGGTAGGAGCTACTGCAATGGTTTTTGCTTAGATCACTTCTTCTGGGGAAAAAAAATACAGTCCTGACATACAGGGTGCCACTATTCCTCAACAGATGTAGTGGGGCAGTGCTTCCTTTGCCTCGTTCCGTTTTCTGTTCCTCTGGCTTTTTTTTTTCCTTTGCATCTCAAGTTAAGGCCTGAGGTAAATGTATATGATTGGCTAAGCCTAGTCATTTTCTAGAAAAGCCAGATGGGACTTTTTCAGCTTGCATGACTGAATTGCATTTCCCTCCTACCAAATCTCAAGGCAAGGTTTCTCAGCATTGGATACAAATCTTTGTATTGCTGAGCTCCCAAAATGAAACACACACACACACACACACACACACACACACACACACTGTCCCTTTCTTCTCAGCTTTGATGGCATGCAATAGCAGCACCTAGTAGCATGCATGTGTACTAAAGCACACACACTTTGGTGCACTGTCTGGCAGAGAGCACGATTCTGACAGGCCTTTAGCAGTGATAGCAGCCACCATGACTTAGATAGTGCCACGGGATGAATAGAGTTCTGGTCAGGTGGGCAAAAAATTCGGCAGATGAGAAACAGTCGACACAAGGAAGTGCAGGATCTGAATGTATTTCTCAAAAATGGTATCACACTTTTACAGTCATTACAAAAGAGCAATGAAGAACCTGGCAGCTCAGAGGTTGAGGTACATCTGAAGCCATCTAAAACACACTGGGTCTAAAGCAGCCACCTCTTCTGGACAAGCGCTGCACCCCCTCCCAGTTCCCCACCCACACAAGAGTACAGCATGAGGCTGGAAGCTCGAATGCTCTGTCTCAAATGTTCTGCTGACTGACTCTCAAATGTTGACTGCTCTCTCTATCTCTCTCTCTCTCTCTCTCTCTCTCTCTCTCTCTCTCTCTCTCTCTCTCTCTCTCTCTCTCACACACACACACACACACACACACACACACACACACACTCGGCTCAAGGTCCTGCCCATCCTTAGTAAAACGCCCACTATGCTAATCCTCTGGGCTAGTAGAGACCATCTCTGGAAGTCTCATTCTTGCTAATTCCTGGGAGTGGCTCAGCTGCCACTGATTGAGAATGAGGATTCTACTTGACCTTGCCCTGGGATAAGTCTCCCATTCTGTAAGCTTCAATGCCCTTACCCTCTTTATTATCTTTCTAACAATGCTGGAGGCAATTAGTAACATTCTTTATGAAATTCCAAGCCAGGGTTTGGCTAAGATGTTAGAACATTGGTAAAGGTCAGAGAGCAATGTCCAATTTTCTCTAGCTATTAGTAAATCATAACTTGGTGGGCACCTACCATGTAAGACAAATCTGAAAACACACCTGAGTTAGGGGAAGCCATCCAGGAGGCTGGCTTCCTTTGAAACTGTACGCCTCTGGTCCATGGCCAAACTTTTGGGCTTGTCACAAGACTTCACTGGAGTGGGCGTGGCATTCTAGATCACAGTATCTTATTACCCAAAGCAGTGCAAAGTTTTATTATCAATTGTGCAAAGAATTATAATTGATGGTGTATTTTTAGGAAACAAATCAGGATTAAGGAAGTAGAGGATGGGGTATGGTGTTGAGAAGCTTGTCTGGAAGAGATGGTTCCTTTTGGCCCTACCTGAGACCAGGGTCAGCCAAATTTTAAAAGCAGAGACATGAAGCCTGGACAAAGGGTCTGCTCTAGCTAAGGATAAGCTTTGGGATATACATATGATAACTGGTTTCTCACTGTATTTCCCTGGTGGCAAAGTGGCTTGACAATCAAGGCAAGTCCAGACAGAGCAGAAATTAGATAGATATTAGAAAATAATAAGCAAATAAGTAAATGTTTTATGGATAAGTGTGTGTTATGGATCATATGCATGTGTGTATGTGTGTGTGTGTGTGTGTTTTCATACATACATACACAGAGAAACCTCTCACAGAGGTTGCTTTTCACAAAGATCTGCTTGGCAAAGTCTAGCCTCCAAATGAGCATTGCTGTTATTGCTGTAAAAGGCTAAGTTATGCTCTCTGCGGGATGGTGTACTGAAATGTGTGCGTGCCCTCAGCACCAGGCATAGAATGTTCACAGTGTTACTAGGAGTATATTATATATTATATAATAAAATACATAACATGTGAAGGGGCCTATCACTGTGAAGAAAAAGAGAAATGAAAAACTACCTTTAAAAAAGAAAAAGATAGCTGGGCGGTGGTGGCGCACGCCTTTAATCCCAGCACTTGGGAGGCAGAGGCAGGCGGATTTCTGAGTTCGAGGCCAGCCTGGTCTACAGAGTGAGTTCCAGGACAGCCAGGGCTACACAGAGAAACCCTGTCTCGAAAAACCAAAAAAAAAAAGAAAAGGATAAAATAAGCCTGCACATGTACAGGATTCTACTTTGGCTCCCAAGTGCACTTGGTCTCCATTCTATGCTAATCATTTTTGCTCTACTCTATGGTTCATGAGAGTTCTACCCCACCAGTTTATTCAATACATCTTCTGATGGAGTCTCTTTTCTAGGAGTTCACACCACACTCAATGAGTACGTAATCCCCTGCTCTGTGTTCTCCATGCCCCTGGGTAATAGAAGCAGTTTCTAAGAAAGAATTTTGTGAGCATCATAACCCCTAGGACTTGCTCCTCTCCAGGAGGCAGCAGTGAGGTGCCTGCAACCATGGGCTCCTGGTGCTGGGAGGCTAAAATTCACTGGTGGCAGAGGGTCCTCTCCCACCTGCCTGTTGGGAGGCCACTGGATGCTAAAATAAGACCAGAAAGAAGGAAAGCAGAGGAGGATCTTTCTTAGCCAGTGTCTGAGAACAAAGCCAGACCAGCTGCTCCACCCCCTCCCCAACCCCCAAAACCACCCGCAGTTGCATTAGGAGCATTTTTGAAATTATTTCTAATCTTGCCGCCCTCTTCATAGCAACCTGCCTCATTTGTTCCCCCTTCTCTACTGTTGCTTTAATTTTCAGTGTTTCTTTGATGACGGTTGCCTAAAATTTATCTCCTGAACACTTACTTCCAAGTCTCAGTATGTGTTGTATGACTATCGCCTCCTACTTGTGGTAAAGGATGCAGTTCTACCTGTTGGGAGATTCTGAGTGTATGTCCAGAGTGAAGAAACTTTTCAACCTTGAGTCCGTATCTGGGTAGAACAGAATGGCAAATGGCAGGCTGCTTCTGTCAATCACCAATCCCTTATTGCACCCAGTAACTACATCATCAGTGTGCATGGTTACTCACCCAAGGCCCTTGCTGGAGCAGATATGTGAATGTGGGTCCACAAAGGATCTAAGGGTCTCCATTTAGAACAATACACACTCTGGGAAAGGACTTCCCTCTGAGTGGTTGTAGTGATTTGGTTCAGAAAGCACGGAATAAAGCCAACTATGTTCTTAGCAGAGAGAACCCAGAAGTGACTTTTGTCTTGGTTCATAACTAATAGATGGAACCCACCAAGCCATAGTGTCAGTGTGCTGTTGTTAAGTGGCATGGAGTGGAGGGAGCGCAGAATTGGTAAGACACTAGAGTTGGGTCTGACAGTTTACCTCAAATGGAGAGGCCCCTATAAATATTTATTAGTAGCATATGAGTGAGGTTATGCAGAGCATGTAGGATTTTAATAGAAAGGACTAGTTACTCCCAGGGGGTAGCACAGAGTGTGCAAGGCCATGGGGCACAAATCATTCCTTGACATTTCCCAAAAGTTGAAGCACAAGCAAAAATCAAATATGATGTCCTGTGGTCCTGAAACAGCAAGGTAAGATGAGTGGGAAACTGACTTTTAATGACATCTCCAGCTCTGTTACATGTCACCAGCATGGAGACAGCTGTGCTAGTCCTGCCAGGTAGCAGAACAGATTGACGAAGACAGTGGTCCTGCAGTACCTGGCTTATAGGAAGCTTTAGAGGACTCTACCCCATTCCTTGTTCAAAGCCATATGCATAGAGTAAGACTTTGCATCACTGAAATCCTCACAAATATGCGTGTTTAGCTAATCATTCTACCAAGGTCTCTCAGTGTTGCCACCTTAGCTTGTCATTTTGAGGGAAACTTAGTTCTAGTTGTCTGGCAGGAAGGGTAGAACACACTTAGAGCGTGCTCAGAGAATGAAGAGGCTCTGTGTTCCTTTCCTACCAGGGGCCTGTATTGTTCTGTGTTAGTGACATCTGTGTTACTGTGCTTTGTAAAACACAGATAAATCATAAAGTATCATCACAAATGAGTCTCCTACTAATTACCTCTTCAGGGTGCTTTACAACACAGGACCAGGAGACCACCACTTTCAGCTATCCTTTAAGCCTTCCTGACTTCTAAGTTGACCCTCTTGACATCCATGGCCAAGATCTTCAGATATGGTTGATTTATTTGAATGGAGTTTGTGTGTCTCCCTGAATAGATTAAAATATTAATCCACCTTTCCTCACCCTCTCCTTCCCTGTTGTTTAGTATTCTTTTTGCAGATGTCAAAGGATTTACCAACCTCTCTACGACCTTGTCTGCTCAGGAGCTGGTCAGGATGCTCAACGAGCTCTTTGCCAGATTTGACCGGCTGGCCCATGTGAGTTGCATTTAATTCTATCCTAGTCCTTGCAGAAGTGAGGGCCTGCATGTGGAATTAGGGAAGAAAGGATTCAGCCTTCATTGCCAACGCCATTATCATTCTGCATCATGTCTCCATGACTGGACCCCTGACCCCCTCACATCCTGGAAGCCAATATTGCTTATTTATCAATCTTGGGTTGGGGGTGGTCTCAGATTGATTTTCCCATGAAAGATAGCTGGTTGAGTGATAATCAACCGGTCTTTTCTGTCTGCTTTCCACTCTCCCTTCACTAGGCCAGGTGCCATCCAGCTGCGGGCTCAGAGCTGGTACACAGAGCTGACTGCCTGCAGTTTCCTAGCCAGCTCCAGCCACCTGCAGTGAATGAGCCTGTTTACAAGAACCAGTGATGTGCTGGGCAATCCCACCACTGTTTTATTTGACCTACCTTGAGAGCTGTATTTTAGCCAATTAGACAATACCTTTATTTTCCAGCTCCTTTAATAGCAGCTAAGTTAGAAAATAGAGGCAACAAGGTGGGCATCTACTATCAAAACACAGACTTGTAGTCCTAGGTCTACTCAAATGACAGAGAAATATATTGTAACCCTGCACTTAGAGTGGCTTGAAGTTCAAATAATAGCAATGCAAGTCCCAGCATTGTGAAATATGCGGAGCACTACTGACTTCTTGAGCCATGGTGGGAATTAAATCACACTGTATCAAGTACAAATTCACTGGTAGAATTCCAAATTTAAGGCTGTCACATTCCAAGAGAGATCTTGTCATAGCTGCATCTGAGCAGCCATTAAGTACTGTTACGCCACAACATTTTGGGAGCAGGAGAATTATGAATGCCTATCTCTTTTCTTAAAGATAAGTCTAGTTGGGAATACAAGGGTGACTAGTGAGTGTACAGAGTCTTGTCATCCCTGGGATGTCCTGAAACCACAGAGGCAGAAAGTAACCTTTCTATCAGAGACTATTTCCTAGAGCTAGTGACTCCAAAGCTAATTCTCAGAGTAAAATAAACAGATGTGATTGATGCAATGATGTTGAGCAGTGAAAAAAATGCTACAGCCATAATGAAGTCCAAATATAGTGTGCCATGGGAAAGATGGTCGATATAAGAAGTGGAGACTTGGGCCTATAAGCCATTCTATAAAAGACAAAATAACAGATACAAAAAGCAGATGTGGAGATACAAGGAACACTAGGATGGGAGTGAATAAGTTGCTAGCAAAGGAGCCTTCATAGTAGGGTAAATTGGAGTGACATGGCTTTTTGTATCTTCTTCATGGTGGTTGCATACCAAAAGGGAAAGTCTTGTACATGACTGAGAGGCCAATTAGCAAGGTGAAAAAAATGTGGTCAGGGGAAGTGCAAGGTAGGAGGAAGGAGAAGGGGGTAAAGAGGAACCTAAACTCTTAATGGATGCTACTGAACAACTAGTAGATAGGAAACTGAAGTTTTCTCCTAGGAAGAGGGCTGGATTTACATGGTTCCTGGCATTTAGGGGCAAATATACATATGGCATTTCTTTTAATCATTAAACCAGTGATGGCTGGTTTAAGCTAGAAATTCTTACTCTCTTTTCTAATGTGGTTCATAGTATTTTTTTCTCAAAGACAAAAAAACGAGTAAAGATAGTCTCCAGTAAGAATTAAAAGAAGTGATCAAAGTCATTTTCTTATGTCAGAGAAATCACCCCCATCTGCACCACACACACACACACACACACACACACACACACACGGAAGGAGAGAGAGAGAGAGAGAGAGAG
>NW_022196913.1:102900684-102922932 GCF_008632895.1 Mastomys coucha | reverse complement strand
GGAGGGAGGGAGGGAGGGAGGGAAGGAACAGAGTTTAACTTAATCTAACTTATTCAACCATTTATTATTTGCTATATCTGGGCACAATACAAAATAACTAGGGAAAAGCAAGGCCTTTTATCAGGAATCCCCTAGTCTGGCGAAAGGAAAAAAGGTGAATCTATAACATTGTAGCAGTTTGCTTCAGACTATGAGAAACACCAGCATCACGGTAGGCAAAGGAAACGAATTAACAACCTAGTGACATGCAGCATCCTGAGATGAGAGCTCCAGATTAGGCAAGGGCTTTTATGATGAGACACTCTGAAAAGCCAAGTGTGAAAGTAACCTACTTGTTTGAGGGGGTCTGAGAGACATGAGGCTGCAGGAGCCTAGAGAATATGGGAGAGGCCAATCACAAGTGAGCTTCAAGAAAAAAGGAGGATTTGAGGAAACAATGCAGCATTTAAGGAAGTGTGAGCTTTGTTCATAGCCTTGGCTTCTCACCCTGGTGATTTTGTATGTCGTGAGGGAGAGGAGGCAAAGAGGGGATACACAGCTGGCCAGTTACCCAAAGGTGTAGGAAGCCAGAGACTACTGTCTAAGGCAAGTGTTGTCTGATTAAATGATTCTTTTACAAACTGGGCAGGGAAGATGGCTTAGTTGACAAAGTGCTCAGCATACAGTCATAAGGACCTGACTTTACTCCCTGGCACTCACATTAAAAAGCTAGGAACAACAGTGTGCACTTGGAGCTTACTAGCCAGTCTCCCTTACTGAATTCTTAAGTTCAAGGCTCACTGAGAGACTCTGTATCCATATATGTGTGTGTATGTATATATACACACATACACACACACACACACACACACATACACACACACACACATATATCAGACCATCTGAGGCTCCTTACTACTAAACTCAAGCATATTAGGGAAAGAGGACGAGACACTAAAGTACCTCTGCTCGCGCAGGATTCCTTGAAGCATGAGGGGCAGGTATAGGTTTGGTTTGAATGTTCCTTCGTAGATCATTTCTCTTGAGTCTCCATTTCCTATCAAGATAAAGAAGGATAAATTAAATAATACATGTGGTGTCTCAGCTGAGGTCTATTAAAAACGAACGCTCACATTCCTGGTCCATAACTTCCAGTCATCCATGTTTCCCCTTCCTGCACCTCAGCCTCAAGGGGAAACACCTTGCCTGGAGAGTTCCACAAATTCTGCCAGGGAAAATGATTCCACTAGCTTTGAAATGAGGAAACTTCCCTTTGACTCTGACCTCCCCCTCAGGCAAGTCCCTAGCTTAGCTGAGTTCTGGACTCTGCTGTTATATAAAGGGAATTGTGCTTGCCTTGGTTTTGTCTCCTGGAGTTTGATAAGACTCTAATTGCCTAGTGTTGGTATGTTCCTGAGAACTAAAATCACACAGACATCAGAGAGCACCCACCTCACAGAACATTTTACACAGCTTCACTGCGTTCAAATTCAAATGCAATGATTCTGTCCAAGTTGCCCATGAAATTTAGTTCCATATAGTGCGTGTTCTGCAATGTCCTTGGGGTTCAGGCTACTCAGCTTAGAGTGTTTAGACCATTGACAAAACTTGGCAACTCTAGTGTCTAATCCTTTAAAAACAACAATCCCCTTACCTAACTTTTCAACAGAATGAAAATGAATATGAGTATGCACACACTACATGGAAGAAAGGATGTTATAGTGCAATACCAATGATGGCTTTAAAATCTTAAAACATTTTTAAACTTATGTCAAAAGTGGGAGCAACATCAATTTTTTTATTTTTTTATTTTTTATTAGATATTTTCTTTATTTACATGTCATATGATATCTCCTTTCCCAGTTTCCCCTCTGAAAATAAAGAAAAAAATAATAAAATTAAAATTAAAATTAAAAAAAATGTAAACAAAATAACCTTATTCCTTCTCCCCTCCCCCTTTCTCCTGTTCACCAACCCACCCTCTCCCACTTCCTGGCCCTGGTACTTCCCTACACTGGGGCATAGAACCTTCACAGGGCCAAGGGCCTCTCCTCCCATTGATGACCTACTTGGCCATCCTCTGCTACATATGATGCTGGAGCCATTAGTCCCACCATGTATATTCTTTGGTTAGTCTCTGGGAACTCTGAGGGTACTAGTTAGTTCATATTGTTGTTTGCCCTAAGGGCTGCAAACCCTTCAGCTCCTTGCATCCTTTCACTAGCTCCTACATGGGGACCTTGTACTCAGTTCAATGGATGGCTGTGAGCCTCTACTTCTGTATTAGTCGGGCACTGTCAGAGCCTCTCAGGAGACAGCTATATCAGGCTCCTGTCAGCCAGCACTTGCTGGCATCCACAATAGTGACTAGATTTGATGATTGAATATGGGAAGGATTCCCAGGTGGAGCAGTCTCTGGATTGTCCTTCCTTCAGTCTCTGCTCCATAGTTTGTCTCTATAACTCCTTCCATGGGTATTTTGTTCCCTCTTTTAAGAAGGAACGAAGTATCCACACTTTAGTTTTCCTTCTTCTTGAGTTTCTTGTCATTTGTGGATTATACTTTGCTTATTTGTTTATTTATTCGTTTATTCCAATCTTCTAGGCTAATATCCACTAATCAGAGAGTGCATACCATGTGTGTTCTTTTGTGATTGGGTTACCTCACTCAGGATGATATTCTCCAGATCCATCCATCTCCCTAAGAATTTCAATTTTTTGACAATAAGGAACAACAATCATGGAAATCTGAGCAATCAGTTTCTGATGAGATAGCATCTCCATGAACTAACATAGGAAGATATTGTGCCATGACATTATATGGGGGAAAATAAAGCTTGATACTTCCAAACATAGTGTGATACATTTATGTTTAAATATCATGAAGCCCAGAGCATACGTATACCTATGCACCTGCCCTTTAAGGAGAGCTTGGAGAGGAGACTGAGTTCCCAAGGCACTGTATGTGTGATGGAAAGTGGGCATCCAAGGGCACTGTAAACTTTTCTATAGTTTAAATTGTACTAGAACAATATGTTCACACATCACTTCTCTGATTCTAATGAAATAAAATTAGACAAAAATACCTTAAGTCTGTCATGATTTTAATGTTTATTTTTAAAGTATTTAGTTTTGAGAATCTTTTTATTTGGCACTTTTTCCTATAACTAAACAAACACTTGATTATAGTAAAACTGAAACATCAAATATATTATATGAGAGTTTCTATTTCTGTAATTTTAGCTCCTTCCAAAATGTATAGGTATCTTCAAGGTGGACTCCGCAGTTTCACCTACTCTCCACATATGTAATTTAATCAACTCTTTTCAAGATTTTTATGATATTAAACACATCAAGATGGGAAGGAAAAGATTGTAAGGCTGACTTTAGATGGAAGGTGGCCGTTACTCTACTTTACTTTTTAAGTATCTTTTCCAAAGCAGTCTGGCTATGCTAGCATGAGTTTTCAAAGCAGTTTCTAGTAGAATTTACTTGGAACATTCTAATAAGTCATCTGACAGCTCATCAAACATGATAAGAAAATGTGTCTGAAAACAGACAGAACTTGGCAAATAAGGAGACAGTACTTTGTGTATTCTGATCACACACATACACACATATATGTATATATGTGCATATTTACATTTTCCCTGTATATACATATGTATCAAATGTATATAGTATATATGCTATAATTTTTATTTTGCATATGAAATATGTTGTATATATGTGCATATATACATACACATAGATGATAAGTTATAAATACATAGAGTATAGGTATACAGATGATAGATAGATAGATAGATAGATAGATAGATAGATAGATAGATCGATAGATTGATAGACAGATAGACAGATAAATGATATATTCCCATTTCCTTAGGGCCTATAGATTCTCAGGAAAGTTGCCAGCTTTACCTTTTGTTTATAAGAAAAATGGACTTTGGAAGTGAACATTGTTCAGTATCTTCCCAAAAGGGTAGTCAATCATTTTATGCAATCTCTTTTTCAGAATATATTTTTGTTAGGAGAGCTGCCATTCTGTACTGTCATATGATTCTTTTTGTTTAAGAGAGAGCATTTATTGAGATCCAGAGTCATATATGTATGATCTTCAGATCCCCGCCTACCTACTTATTAGCAGTGTAGGCTTTGCCTCCAAAGCCTGAAGAGCACCTATATGACTCACAGCTCAGACAGTAGATGAAAAGATGCTATAAGATGAACAGGAAGACTGTAATGGACCTTTGGCTGGTGCCGCATGCTTTATGCAAGGCGACTCATCATTTCCTTACTTAGATTTTCCAACACAATTTTCACTTCAGTGTCCATGGGACTATCACAGACTTAGAGTCATTGAGTAGTACACATGTAGTCCTGAAGACTGTGGCAGTTCATCTGTGGCCTAGGGGATTCTCTGTATGTTTCACCCTGTAAAGCAGAGGTGACAGCTAGGCATCCTTTATGTGTGAGGCCCAAAGTGAAAGATAAGAAGCAGCATGTTGGATACAGAGAAGGCTACTCCCAAGCATCAGCTGTCATTGGCACTGCTAAGGGGTGGCCACGTGTCCTCTGTTCTGCATTAAGGATAAGGTAGATTCTTTTGACCTTGTCATATATAGATAACTGAAACTCACTTATCAGTGTTTCCAGGATGTTATACGAAGCAATGAGGCTTGCAAACCTGGCAGTTGTACAGATAATACAGAGTCTTAGACCAAAGTGTTTCCTGTCCAATTGCTTTCTTTTTATCCTTCACCATAGCCAGGAGGGAGGCATCCCCTGTAACCAAGGCTGCTAGCACTAGATTCATATCATCCCAAGTCACACACACTGTTCCCATCTCCAAGTGATTATTCATGCCTTGAATCAACAGTCCTTGCCTTCTAGCCTCAGTGTTCTGCAAATCAAATAAAGGATTAAAACACTTACACTCAATCTCCTTTATAGGCAAAAATCAAGATATCTATATAAAATTTCTAACTAACTTACTAACTATATATATATATTAGTATATATTTGTGATTTAAATCTATATATTAAATTAGAAGACTAACCTGATTTATCTCTTCCTCCCCTTATCTCCTGGTTAAATTTATATCCTATAAATTAACATGAAGAGAGGAAGAAAGACAGAAAGAGATGCAGAAAGAGACAGAGAGAGAATGAGATACAAACACACAATAGAAGTTTATTCTATTGTAAAGAATAATGAAACCATGGCATTTGGAAGAAAAAAAATGAATGGGACTGGAGATCATTATGTTAAACAAAACAAACAAAGCTGATAAAACAAATACTATCTCTTTTCTCTCAAGTACAAAGCCTAGACTTTCAAACAGAGAAATTTTAGCTCACCAGCCTGAAAGGAGAAGAGGAGTAGCCAAGATAAGAGCAGCATTGTGTGACTCCTGTCATGCTGAATTAGCTATTCTCTTTAAGAGTAAGTCTCCCTAGTTTTGAAGTCTTGAAAATCTTTGCTCTTTCAGAAGAATAAGGTTATTAGAAAGTATCCTGCTCCTCCTCCATCTCCTCCTCTTCCTCTTCTTCTTCCTCTTCTTCCTCCTCCTCTTCCTCTTCCTTTTCATTCATCTGGCTTTTTGGGGTGTGGTATAATTTGCTCCATGTTATTCTCAAATTCAGTATGCAGTCAAAGCTGACCTTGAACAACTGATTTTTCCTTCCTCCACCTCCTGAGTGGTAGGATTACAGGTGTTGGACACCATGCCTAGATGATAGCATTTCCATTGGTGTTTGAGGTGTTTGCTAATGGGTTTTTCTTTTTTAGTTCTTGGGTACATTTTTGAAAATTTTGTTTTATGACAAGGCCTCAAACTTATAGGATTTTCATTATTGATTTTGGTGGTTACTGACAGATTTTTTAATAGTTCCTTGATGAATTCTGCAAAGAAATGTGCTCTATGACAATATCCTAAGCCTATTGATGTTTTTAATAATGGTCTTGTGGACTCTCAAGTCTAAACACTAACACTAGTGAGCCAGGTAATCTCTAGGTTCATTCCAACTGTTCTACTCTAGAGATTCTAGGAGAAACTGAAAAGCCCTGGTTCCCTCTTTCTGATCAGACTTAATCAATAGCTTTCTTATGAAAAAATTAATAACTTCGTTGAACAGCCAGTAGACAAGAACCTCAAGCTCCTAAAATCATCCAGGAGTCAGGTATGCACAACACAAAAACCTATAGGATGTCTCTGTGCCCACTTGGGTGTTTGGGAAGCTTCTGAAAATCTGACCCAGTCAGAGAAGCATCAGAGTCAAGTCCTGCTTGACTGTTTTTTTAGCTTGTATTCAATAGTTACCAAACTGCTTACATTAGGAATTCAGCGCAGTGCTTTTCAACTTGGTATTCAAGGGTGTCTACTGAGTTTCCAGCTCAGTGAGACACTTTCTATTTACAACTACTTTCCCTAGCCCTTAGACCCCCTTTGCCAAAGATAGCCTCATACCAAGGAAATCATAGCTCTCTATGGCTCAATCCTAGAAGGCCTGTCAAAGGATACTCAGCCCGAACCATTCATCTAAAGAAACTATGTCAAGTAGTTACTTGTACTGTAACACCAGAGGTGGCTGATTAATTCATAGGGGAAATACTTATTTTGCCTCAGTTTTGAGTATCAATGATTATTTGGCCCTACTGCTTTGACCTGTGATGAGATCACAAACCACCAACCTCATGAAGTTTTGGAGTCTTCCTCTGGGAGCAGAAAGACCACATGGTAGAATGGTCCCACATCAAGAGTACATCCACCCAGGGACTAGAATACCATTGACTACATCTTTTGGATGCCAACTACCAGAAACAGGCCCGAAATGTTTCTGAAATGGAGGCTGGTGGTAGGGCTGGGGGGAAGGGAGTGGAGATGGAGTTCACAAAGATTTCAGACCCCAGAGACCAGCATTAGGGTGTAGATCTAACTTTCATTATTCAGTACAAAACTTATATACAATTTTTCAGCTAATATGTTTGCAGTAACATAATCAAGGGCCAAAGGAGGCATTACACGGCTGACTTGCTGAATCTAACTTGCTTGCTGTGACTCCGTAGGGGAGAGGGTTAGATTGCCCAGGGGGATTGTTTACACTGGGATGTCCATGAAGACAGAGGAAGCACATCACTCTAGACTTGGGTCCTTTGTTCTGTCTCACTATTTTCCTGGTAGCCGCTTTAGATCTCCGGTTGTGTACAGCCCAATCAGGATTCCTCAAGCAGGCACAGGAGACCAAGGTATCTGACTCTGCATCCTGCTTCCCCTTCCCCTAGGTTCATTCTTACATCCCCCACATACGTCATTCCTCTTCAAGTTTCCACCACATCCCAAAGCACCAAGCTTCTACTACCTAAGAATTTACTACCCAGGGCTTTGCAGGACGTTTCAGATCCAAAGTACAGAAACTGTAAAAGCATGTTCTAAAGTTGAGGGTTTCTAACTCTGAAGTACAGAGCACTTGATGCCATTTTCATCTTTTCTGAATGAGCGTTCTGATGATCTGGTCCTCCTGATGACACAGTCTTTTTTCCCTACCACTCTGTTTCTTTCAGGAACATCACTGTCTTCGCATTAAAATCTTGGGGGACTGCTACTACTGTGTGTCTGGACTGCCTGAGCCTCGCCAGGACCATGCTCATTGCTGTGTTGAAATGGGCCTCAGCATGATCAAAACTATCAGGTAAGTTGTAATTGCCTCCATGGTACTTGAGGCTTCGGTTTGTGGGAGAAGATAGATATTTGGCCCTTTTATCCTTTGCTGAAATTTTTGGAATGTGGTTAGTGTTTTGCATATCTGCTGATTCTCCCAAATGAGTTGATCTCCCTGTCTTATGATCGCACTTAACTTTTGGTCAGTTGTACAGGAACTCTGAATCACAAGTGAGGACATCACAATGAAAACAAAAAGATGAGCAACTTCTCTTTGGAGAGCAGAGCAGGAAAGGTGGTCATGGCACATACAGTTTCAGTGCAGTACAATAAGCTCTGTGAGAAAAAGCCAGGATTTGGGGATGTTAAAAGAAAAACCTGCTGATTTAACTGTTATGGTGGAGCAGAGGCCCAGGGTGAAGGTATCTAAGATGTCATTTGAAATATATTCTGCATAGACATCAGCAGGATGATGGAGGTAGAGTGCAGAGCTCTGAAAAGAAGACAGGCATGTATGCAAATCAAGGTGAGCTGCAACTATTGAGATGTGGAGTACAAAAAGCAGTGTTGGTCTATCAGTGGGTAAAAGCCAGAGCCCACAGGACCTTGGTATAACTGTACCTTAATGTTAGCTAGTATTGGTTTTGTGTGTGTGATGTAACTACTTTCAGCTTTTGTCAACACACTTGGCCAGTGTTCTAATCAAAAGGAGGAGTATGAGGATTCGAAGATTCTAGAGTTAAACTGTATGACCTTGGGACAAAAGTTCATCCCTGTCAGAATTCCCACTGAGATTCCACCATGGTTACAGAACCTCTAAATAGTACATTCTTGAACAATATTGGAAAGAGAGAGGAAGAAAGAGGAGGCTCTGTGCGTGTGTGTGTGTGTGTGTGTTTATGTTTGAATGGAGCGAAAAATGTATAGTAAAATGTACAGCAGGCCCTGAAAAAACATTGCATTTATGGAGATGTGGTTTTCAAGGTGGAATTAGAATAGACCAAGCATAGCCAGAATAAACAGAGAGTTTGTCAAAATATAACTCCAACGCTTGATACTTCTCACTGGCATGCCCCATTTGGATCAATGTAAGAGATTGCATAGAGAACCCTATTTCCTCAAAGAAAAGGGACTAGAAAACCATATTCTCCCAAAATCTGGCATGAAATTTCTATGTGAAATGAGTATGTTTTAAAAAAAAATGCTTTGATAAGCTCCTGGTGACACAGACACTATTTCCAAGAGTAAATTAAATGACAAAGATGGCCATCCTTTGTGCTGTTTGTGAGCTGCAGGCTTTTTAGCTGACTGTGCACACCAAGGAATAGGATGTATGCCTTATGGGACACATCTTCCACCAAAGAGCAACAGGAGCCAACCATACCAGATGCAGGAACACAAGGGCTTGGATCATCAGGAGAGATGCAGGAGGCTTGGGTCTTGGTGACTTCAGACCAAACTCTGGGATTCCTACCTTTTCTGGGCAATGTTATATTTTCATTCTTTTATTTAAAAAGGAAGGAGTTTCAGAACCAGGAGTAAAAATATCTAGGTACTTTATCACTCCTTGATGCCATATCCAATATCATTCTATTATCTGGCCACACCATCTAGCCCTGCAGGAATAGTTCACTGCCCTAGCTCCTAGGCTGGCCAGCTCAGTGGTAGAAGTAGATCCAATCTCTTCAATATCTTTCCATAAGCAGAAAACATATATCAATCATAGCAGTAATTTAAATTAAGGGTCATGCCATTTATCACATGGTAAGAAAATTGTATGAAGGTCTGAGAAATGACTCCATGGTTATGAGTACAAACTATTCTTGTAGAGGACACAATTTCAGTTCTCATAGCATTCACATTGGGCTGCTTGCAATCACCTATAGCTCCAGCTCCAGAAGATCTAACAATGTCTGTCTTCTGCCCTTTACAGGCACTTGCACCTATGTGCACACACCCCGCAAGCACATACCACCACATGCATACACATGCACATGCAAACACACACATAAACACACACATGGACACAGAGACACATACAGACATAGATATGGACAGAGGGACATATACACACATATGGACATACATGCATATATGCATAACTGAAAATAAAGCCTTTGCTCAAATAATAAAATTATATAATTGCCACTTGCTTTTAACCCCATCTGACCTTCTCCCCCAGACTTTCAATATCAAGTCAAAAATTTAACAGTTCTCATGATCAATCTTTTTAATTTTTTAAGGTTCCCATAATCTTAAGAAGAGGGATCAAAAGGTTATGAGGTAAAATAGGAGCAGATAGTGTTTGCTAGGGATTTCATGACAGAAACGGGAATCTTCACAGGCATAGAGATTGCCAAAGCCAACTCCATTGTTCTTCCTCTCCTGTAAGGTGACAGTTCCCTCTATTAAAGACTGGACAAGTTCAGCTATAGGCTCAACCCTGAAGTTTCCTTTAGGTCAGACTTCGGTGAGTTAACCATTCATTTGGACACTTGAGGCTCTTGGCCTTTCAACAAGGATCAATTTTGATGTTTTAATGGGTCTTAAAAGGCAATGAAACAAATACCTAGGGAAACAGAGATCTCCAAATAAAGCACATATGTGGTGCGTATCCTGTCAACCAGCCAGCAACTCTGTAAGCAAATGTTTATTAAACTTTTCTATGGGTAAGACTTGTGCAAAACCCTAGAAACCCAGTTGTGAATGCATTTTCTCTAAGCCTTCACTCTGCATGACCATAGAGAGTCTATTTGGGTTTATACATAAAGCAAAGAAGTCAGAGTAGACATCCCTGAAGTCTCTATCAGTACTGAAATTCTGTGAATTATGCCTACACAAGCCTCACACTCAAATAATAAAACATACTGCCAACATTCCATAAAAACTTCTATTTTGATCTTAAGCTGAAGAAATGCTATAGAAACAGCATCATAAAAGCATGGAGCATGCCCAGTTCATTCTTGTGTCTCTTTCTGCAGAGAACCTTTTCCTTGGCCCTTTTAATAGCCAATTTAAGGCCTTTGTGGAGCTTTGGATTTGGACAATGTGAAGTGAAACTTAGATAAGTTGAAATGATTTGAGGGCATTCTTCCATCCCTTATTAAGTACCACTTTTACTTCCTTAGGATAAGACACACTGGTTGCATATTTTTTAACTACATGACTCAGAGCCTATTAATACCCAAAGAACTCCTTGATTATAATGTAGGAGACTTGAGGTCCAGCATTAATTCTTCAGTTAACAAGAAATCATGGCATGGAGGAATGAACAGAAGTGCTGGATTTAGACAAGCTGTGGTTGTAATTGACTCAGGCTTCTAGAATCTCCACTCCTTCTGCCAAGTATTTTCACTCTGGGAGATGGATTCTGAAAATACACTTCTGTCTGTGCAAAAGAGAATCCAAGTTAGGGATTACTGTTTACCAACCTATCACTCACACATGATGCATTTGTTTTATTCTACCTCAAAGCACTTATTCCAACAGGATGATGTGGTGTGTGTTTGTGTGTGTGTATGTGTGTGTGCGTGTGTGTTCCAATTGGAAAATATATGTGTGTACCTATATTTGTATTTATATGAACTTCACATAAATCTGAATGATGCACACACAGACATATGTACACAAATTGACTATTGAACCATAAAAAAGAAAGAACTTATGTGATTTTTAACAACATAGGTAAGTCTGGAAGACATTTTATTAGTCAAAATAAGTCAAGGATCAAAAGAAAATGCTATATGGTTTCATAAATGTGATATCTGAGAAAGCTGATCTTCTAGAAGCAGAGATGAGAACAGTAGTTGGAAAGTTATTGTTCAAGGGTGGAAATTTTCAGTTTTAAGATAACCCTAAGAGACCTTGCACACCATTATGACTGCAGTCAATTATATATTGTATCTTGACAAATGCTCATAAAATTGAAACCTACATAAAGGTAAAACATGCCAATTAGCTAGTTTTCACCATTCCATAGTGTATACATAATTCAAAGCAATGTTGCTATACAGTAAGTACATATAATTGTGTCTTTTAATGAAAACAAGAAATAAAATATAATAAAACTGATTTTAAACATTCACAGGCAAGGGCCAAAGAAATCAAAGTAATTGAAGGAGAACTGGCTAAATATCTCAGTGGCTAAAGGTGCTATCTTGCAAGCCTGGTGATCTGAGTTCAATTCCTGGAACTCACGTAAAGATGAATGTGAGATACAACTCCATAAAGCTCTAATCTGACCTCCACACAGGTGCTATGGCACTAATGTGCCCTCACTTGCACATAGCTTACAAACACACACATGACAAAAACAACAATAAAATACTCAGAGCCAGAGAGCTCCAGAGTTCCAGTTTCCCTAACTCTCTGCACTCATGTTAGCGGCCACTGAAGATAGAATGTGATTTTGTATCTTTGATCCAAACACATTGGTATTCGTTTACTCTATCAATCCGAGCTGAGGTAGCAGTGGCTGCTACCTTGTGACCAAAGGTCTCTCCAGAAGGTGGTGAGAAACATATAACCTGTGTCTAGAAGTGGCTGCTTGAGTTCTAGGCATCCCTAGACTACATCTGTGATGCAGGATTGTTTGGGGAAAATATTCAGAAGCAATCCTTTCTCTGGTACATTCTCCCATAGATGAGTTTCCCAATTTGGTGCATATATCACCCCTTTAATTCAACTTGACCCTGACCAAGCAGTATATGGCCCATTTTTGTCCCTAAATCCACAGTTTAAAAAGAAATTGATCTTGCATTTTTATTGGCAGGTAATACCCAGGGTTTTTTTTTCTACTTACACATGTAATCAAAATGTGTTACTATAAATTTCTTCTGATGGAAAAGAAACAGAAAAACAATTTCATCTGCTTTCACAGTGGTAGCTACATAGTAGGCCTTTTAACAAACAAACAAAAAAATCAAACTTTTTTCCCTTGGAGACAGAGGCATGAAGAATAAGCCATCATAACAATCAAGAATGGTAAAAGTTTTTGTGGAGTCCCTCCGCCCCTCCCCTAGGGTTCCTCAATCCTTCTGTCAGCACTTCCAAAAGGCTTCCCACTCTCCATCTCATGTTTGGCTCTGGGTCTCTGTGTCTGTTTCGTTCAGCTGCTGGGTGGAGCTAGGTTACTCTCTGCAAGCATAACAGAGTAGCATTATTGGTTCTTGCCCATAGGATGTATCTCAAGTTGGGCCAGTCGCTGGTTGGCCATTCCCCCAGTCTCTTCTCTGTCTTTGTCCCTATACTTCTTGTAGGCAGGACAAATTTTGGGTTGAAGGTTTTGTGGATAGGTTGGTTTCCTTATCTCTCCACTGGAAGTCCCTTCTGGCTATAAGAGGTAGCCACATCAGGCTCCATAACCCCCCACTGCTAGGAGTCTCAACTAGGATTACCCTCATAGACTCCCTAGACCCTGCCCAATCCCAGGTTCCTAGCACAAGAAGACCACAGAGTCTACTAACCTGAACCCTTGGGGGCTCCCAGAGAATAAACCACCAGCCAAAGAGCTGGGTATGAGCCCCCCACACCTGTGTTGCAGATGTGCAGCTTGGTCTTCATGTGAGTCCCCAAACAACTTGAGAGAGGCTTACCTGACTCTGTTGCTTGCCTATGGATCCTATTCTCCTAACTGGGTTGACTTTTCTGGCCTCAATGGGAGAGGATATGCCTAGCCCTGTACTGACTTAAGGTGCCAGGCTGGGTTGGTACCCAGGGAGAACCTCTCCCTTCTCAGAGTTGGGTTTTATGAGGGAGGGGAATAAGGGGCTGTGTCAGAATATATAGTGAATAAATAAGTAAATTAATGGAAAAAGGAATGGTAAAAGTTGTAGGTATGAATGTATGTGTATGCACATGTATGTGCATATCTGTGTATGTATATAGACATATGCAAATGTGATATGTCTACACGTGAAGATGTATGTGTATATTTGTGCAGTTTGATTATGTGTGCTTGACACACGTGACAAGCAATGAAGAGGGCCGTCTTGGTCACTGGTATTATAAACTCAAAACTGGGACTAGAACAAGAAACACTGGGACATAGGCTACAGACAATATGAAGTCCCAGGTACTGTGGGAAAATAACAGAGCCTGAAACAGATATTAAAAGATTGCTGTGGGTAGGAATATCTTTCTTTGCAGTTGACTTTGGCTGAAGGAAACAGTTTAGAGATACTTTTCTATGATTTTAGGAGAAAGAATAAAGCATAATGAAATTGTATTAAAATAAATAGGACAGAGGGGTAAGACTGGGCGTTGGAACCTCAGGTGTCACCTCAGGCACAATGCTTAACTATCTATGATGGTACTGTATTTATGTTTTAGTTGACGTTATTCTGAGAACTTTGGTCAGGATTCCACTGCAGTAGAGGTACTTTTGTTACTAGATGTGATTGTGGTGAATGTTCCTTGAACTAGACACGATTTATAAGGCACACGCTGCATGAAGTAGATAACTCTGTATTGGCAACAGCAGATCCCATCTTTTCCCATCTCACCTCTCAACTAAAAGTGTAGCCATGGACAGATGACCCATGTCCTGTCAGGCAAAATAGAGATCACTGGATTCCGAATGGAGTGTTCCTTTAAAAACCCAACTAGGTAAATAGATAACATGCATGTTGTCATAACATAAATAGTTTTACCATTTAATCTATTTAAAATTATATATGGGGTTGTTATGCACCTTTGAATACAGGTACACAGAACATCTAGAAGAGATAGTCTGTTACCAAGTAGCTGGAGTTACAAGTGATCATAACATGGTTGCTGGAAACTGATTTTGACTCTTCTATAAGAATACTATGCACTCTTAACTGCTGAAACATATATCCAGCATCGTAGAAATGTTTCTAATAGACTCTCACAGGTAGGCATGTGTTCCAATAGTATAAAACTTACTTCAACACACTATTCCTTTACTGTGCCTTCTATCCGGTGCTTTTAAAAAAAATCCTAGCTACTTGAGTTTATTGGTCATTTGGGAAGCACTGAGGGAAAGATTTTGTCTACATCAATTCTTTATGTCTTAATAAAACATAGTTCTAGGAACCTAAGTGGGATCGGCAGGCAAAATACTAAAGCATTCTCTGTGGCTACAATATGCACTGGACAGAGTAGTCAGAGCAATTGTTGGAATCAGTGCCATCCAAAGATGACTAGTGCTGCTGAATGGCTTCATGCCAACTAACGGAAGCCCTGAAAATAAGCTCCACTTGGCCAGCGAGGAAAATGATACACACAGAGGTCAGAGAATGGCTAAGAGTCACATGACTAGTCACGATACTACTAATATGGAACCATTCATAGCCATAGCCAATATACTGTCTGCCTCTCAGCCCTACATGCATTCAATTGATTCTGATACTCAGAATCTGCCATCAATACCTAAAATACCAATGAACAGCTTAGGAGACCTCATATCTATTCCTAGAAAGAAAAAAAAAGAGAACAGCAGAACTAATGTTAGTGGAAAAACTCATTAAATGTCCAAGAATAACATGAGAATATGCCCTAATCAAAATAACGTCATAGCAAATACATTTTAGAAACAAGCTGTGAGGTAGTTAATTAGGGGCCAGGGGCAGAATACAACTTTATTTATAATGAAGCATTCAGTACCATCTCATTCACATCTTTTCATAAAGGTAAATTAATTAAAATGGGCTTCAATAATAGTTTCTATTACATAGATTGAAAAGTGGCCCCAGGTGGCTCCTTCTGACAAACCCTGGGTCTATTCTAGGGATCCTTATTAGCTGAGGAGATGGCGGAGTTGACACTGGACTCCTCTCTCCGCAATACTTTTATTAACAGCTTATAAAGTGTGTTCTTGATGAATCCTAATGAAATTTGCAGAGCAGAGTCTTTTCAGTGCAATTGCTAAAAAGCTGCAGGTATGGCTCCAGCATGCCAAGTAGGAACAGCTTTTTCCAGCAGTTATTTAGAGCAAAGGTCCTAATCCTTGTGATAGGGTTGCTTTGCCAAGCAAGACGGTAGGACGAGGAACGGAAAAGCAGGGATGTTTCTCATCACTTAAGCAAGAGTTCCAAAGCCTGTCTCTCCACGCCCTTTCCTTTCTCTTTCTCTCTGCTTCTCCTTTCTTCCTCCTCTTTCTGCTCCCACACCTTCTCTGTCCTCTGAAATGCTCTTTCTGTTCTCCGTATCCCTGTTTCTCTGTGTCTGTGTCTGTCTCTGTGTCTCTCTCTGTCTCTGTCTCTGTCCCTTTCTCTGTCTCTCACACAAACAAGAGCGAGTTTTTTCTCTGTGTGTGTCTATCTCTCTCCATCCTTCTAAGGTCCCTTCCTCATCCTTTTCAAAAACATCTTTTTTTTTCTTTTTTTCTTATTTTTTTAGTTTAAAAACATCACTAAATGTAGCTACCTTGTTGCTTTTCTCATTTTTTTTTTCGATGAAATATCTGACAGAATGCTGCTGAGGGGAGAAGGCTGTGTTTAGCAGTCCACCCTGTCTGGAAAAGCCCCGTGCTAGGAACATGGGTTGCTCACTCGATCTGGGCAGATCCAGAAGCAGAAAGATGAATTCTGGTACTTATCTAGCTTTTTTCTTGTTGTTCATCTTGGGGTCCCAGCACGTGGGATGATGTCACCCACATTGAGGACATATTCTGTCAGTTAATCCTCACTGAAAAAGCCCAAGAGTGAGTCTCACTAATGCTCTGGGCTGGGGGTCACTTAATTTAATCAAATTAATTATTGGCATTATCCATCTAAATAGCAATCATAAACCTGCACTCCTGTTAAATGCAGCCATCCAAATGCCGTTCAGCACCTATCTAGTACTTATCGTCAACAATGCTAATGTTGAGGGACTGTTCATCTGCAGGACCTTCGTCACACCTTACTTCAGGTAACAGAGAAGCTATATGAGAAACTATTCTTTTCTCCAGTTTCCAGGTGAAACTGGAGCTCTGATAGGCTAAAACCAAGCACGTGACCCCCCGCCCTCCCCACACACAAATGGCATACAGCTTGCCAGTGGCAGAACCAAGGGCATGAGAACAAAGGCAATAAAGTTGTTAGAATACTCTTATTATTCCTACAGAATAAAGAAACAGGAACCCACTAGACATCATAGATTGCATTAGTGGTGCAAGGCACCGCAGAGTTCTGTGACTTTGTGGAAGTAAACATGGAATAACAGACAGAAATGCACCTAGAGCAAATGGTTTCTCCTTTACAGAGACTGTAGGTTTCTGAACCTACAGAAGCAAGCAGAGCACAAGGCTGCAAGCAGACAAGGCCTATGATGCCCACTCTACGCTTCAAGTAGATTGCAGTGATCACAGCTTACGACACAGAGGTGAATGACTGACCCACCAAGTCCTGACAGTTACACAGTGATAGGCTGAGCCAGCTCCCACCCATTTACAGAAACACGTCCTTAAACTTGCAGAAATGTTATGTGCCAGTTGACACCAAGTTGGAAGCTTCAAATCAGACATGAGAAGAACATTTACACCACAGTAATTGGAAAACTTTATAATTCATAGTCTGTTCTCCAGAGTTGATTGTTTGAGACATTTTCAGCACTGCACTGACGCTGAGTCTCAAATTCAGTGTTCAAGTGAAATGTGAGGGAGGCTGCATCAGGAATCACAGACAGACCCAATCACATATTGAGAAAGTCTTATCCACAATTGGAGTCTTGTTTCATCTTTGTTCTCTACACAGACCAGCATAGACTACAGTGCATGTGTGTGTGTTGTGTGTGTGTGTTTGTGTGTGTGTGTATGGATGTGTGTGTATGAGTGTGTGTGTGTGTGTGTGTGTGTGTGTGTGTGTGACCAGTTAGTGGACACATGTGAATTATAATAAGGAATGTATTCATGTGTCTGATCCATTCTCATTCTGTACCTGAGTCTGGATTGTTGAGTTTCTGAGGCATTTTAAAAACCAACAAAAGGTGAAGATGGATGTTGAAACCAGATTACTTTACCAGTTTAGATATGCAGTACTGGCAGGTCCTCCACATTCTTGTTAAACAGGCAACTATCTTTGTGGGGTACCTACTGAGATTTATGATATGTGGCACACACTTGGATCTGAAGTATCTAATAGAAGACTTTGATTATAGTTCCAGGGACAGAAAGGTGTAAGCTGCTCTAATCTCCTTAATTTTTAAAGCTACACCTCTCATATGGCTGCAAGTTACTTTTTTTATTTTGTCCAAGTTTTATTACAGTCATTTTCATTGTATAAGATGTATTAAGAAATTTGTAAGGTGAATAACAATTGAAACCATCTATTATAAAATATAATTCATAATATGATTTTCAAAATGGTTTTTATTATTTAATTTTAAAAAACACACCAGAGCATACTGAATTTTTCATACTCCCTCCTCTTGAGCTCATGCTGAAGACTAAACCCCCAGTATGATTGTGCTTGAAGATAGGGCTTCTAGAAGCTGGATAGATTGAAGGAAATTGGTCCTGATGGACAAGTGCCCTTATTGGAAAGCTGTTGATCCAATCTCACCAACTTATCACATACAGCAAGGGGCTTCCATCTGCAAAACAGAAGGCTTTCCCCTGTAAAACAGACTCCTCCAACATGCAGCTCTGATGATAGAACTGTTTATGCCTCCTGACTGAGTCATCATGTGATAGCATCATGAGCTGACTAATACATACATGAACTCATAGAAAGACTTTATCTTGAATTATTACCAGATATAGTTTGGAAAGTATAACTCTACAAAACTTTCCAGGTTTGCTTATAAAAAAAATCATCTTCCCAACTCAAAGTTTTAGAGCTATAAATGGAGATATTGAGACAGTAGGCTATCCTATATGGCCAATATGACCCACACTTGTATGGTGAATGGCTCGTGCTATGCCAATTAAAGGCTCCCAGCAGGGAGTACAGACATTTTGAAAAAGGAAGGGTATTACTATTAAGAAGCATAAGAAAAGCAATAGTATTACCTATCTGTTCTATGTTCTCCCACATACAGACCTCTCCCACAGCACTGGATTAGTACCACCATTTCTGGATAGAAATGAAGTATCCAGAATATTCTGTTTTCTTGAGATATCTTAACAAGAAAACACTAATTTGGGTATACGCACCCCTCCTTTGACTATGCCTCTCACAATGCTCCTAAAATGAAAGAGTGACACACATCTTCAAGAACAGGGAGAAAAATGAATTTATCATTGCTCTCCCTTTGTCCTCCCTCAACCAACTGGTTTGAAAGAAAAGTTCAATGTGAGACCTTCCCCATTGCCTCTCCTATACCAGAAGTAGGGATAGAAGGGAGCTAAAGAAAGCAACACAGAGATAAAGTGTGCAGGCTTCACTCAGCTTAGAAGCAGCATCATGAGTATGTGAACCCCATCATTTGTGGGACCTGCAGAACCTTGAGTGAGCCTTCACTCCTTTCGGCTCTGGCTTCCTCAGTTGCAAAAAGAACACACCATCCAAATTGTTTTCTTGGGCTACTACCAGTGGTTGCAGTTATCTTTGACACTTGAACGAACCAATAGAAGATCTCCAGCGTAGCTATGAGGATAAAATGAATAGTAATAGGTATATCTAATTCTGCCAGAGCCTCCATCTTCTCATTGGTAAAATGGAAATTTATAACACAAGCACCAACTTTTCTGCAACACTGTGGTTGTTAAAGTGAAATCCTAAATGAGACCGAAATTACAACATAGGATAAGACAGAGTGGCTTCTAAGCCTTTTAAGAGACAGAACATGCCCATTTTATAAGGCACACTGGTGTCCAATAGAACCAAAGGATGGTTCAGGGTTGAAGGCAGTGTCCAGGTGGCTCCATGGCTACCATGATGAGAGCCTCCATGCCTCACTAGCACTCCTGAAGCACCTCAGCAAACTCAGTAGCTCTATCTAAATCCATCTTTCATAAGTCCCATTTAATCTGGGAGTTTATCCATAGAAGATGCATTGTCTGTGTATTAGACTGGGCTAGCTCAGAATCTAGCCATCTGGATATTTCTTTTCACACTTGAAAAGAAACCATGCAGGGCAGTACAAATGGAGTTCTGTAACCGGACTTGCAGACATGATGTGAAGTTCAGTCTTGCACAATATACTTCTTATGACTCCTTTTTCATCATTTGTATATTGCTGGTAATGGCACAAGGTCACTGTAAATATCGACAAAGCCCTCAACAAATGTGTATCTCCCCTCCAAAATGAGCTTCTTTCCATTCCTTCCTCTCCTCTGGAGAGTAAATGGCAGTTCTCCCAGTTGCCTGGAGTGTAGTCAGATAATCAGATCTTACCTCAATGTATAGCTCTGTCCAGCTGACCATTTACCTAGGTTGCTTGAAGCTCTTCTCATGTAAGTTAAGAGAATGTAGACATCACTTTAGCGGAAAGGAGTAACTAGAGTCATCAGTTATAATTTTGAATTGATCTGATTATAAATATATAATTAAAAGCTGTTACCACTTACAGAAATGAGTAGTAAATACTAAGTGTTCAGCATGAACTTGGCTCAACATTTCTTTGCATGATCTTATGAATTATCTTCACAGCCCTGCAGAGGTCTCATCCTCATTTCCATTACATCTATGTAAACAAACTCAGAGATTAGTGGCACTATCCCAAGACCTATAGCTACTAAGTGGAAGCTCTTGATTTCAGCTTCAGTGCACATTCAGTGCCTCTCAGCAGGACTAAGCAAGCACACATGCTGATGGAAGGTCAATGCCTATCCCAAACCCAAGGAACTGATGTTCTTCACACTATACAAGCAAGGGATACTTTGTCCAAGTCAGTCTCCTCCTGTAACCATTAGTTCAACAGTAGAGAGAGCGTGATTTACAAATCAGTGACTACTTCACCATTCTTGTCATGCCACCAGCAACTTCTATAGATCAAGTAATCTCTTTTCCAAACAGAATCATTTGAAGTGCTTAAACTGACAGACAAATTCTAAGGCTTTATCATTTTTTTCATACAACTGTACCATTTCCTCTTAATAGTTCTATCACGAGAATTGCCCTAAGAAATCCACTTATTGATTGTTGAGTTATTTGTCCACAAAGCTGTCAAACAATAATAATAGCTATTATTATTAAGAAGATTTTTATTTAAAATACATATTAAATGAGAGCCTACCATGAGGAATAGAGTCAGTCCATCATACTCTATCATAAGGGGGCAGGTTTGGAGGCCAACACCCTTTCCCAACTAGCCAGGCCTAAGGCACATCAGTAGTTTCTCGACTCTTAGATTCCTCTTGGGATAGCCACAAGACTGTGAAGCAAGAAGGCCAATGAGCTTTGTCCATAACACAGTAAGTAGTTTGGAGCACAGATGATTTTTATATACTAAGTGCTGTACTAACAAAACATGAAAAGCTCCTGCCTTCAGGAACCTCAAGTTAATGGAGAAGAGAGAAGGTGCAGGGTGTCGATACAGAACAGCTGTGATCTTTGTCTTTTCATTATGGCTGACTGAATACAGAACAACTTATCTGGAGGTCCTCTATGGAAGAGCTAAGCAAGTGCTGCCCATCGCTTCCTTGTGAACTCTGACAAGATGCACAGATCTCCATCAAGAGCTGGTCTTGAAACACTGATGGTTCTTTGAAAAGAGGATCTGTGCTGTACATTATTCATTGATTTCACATAGTTTTATTCTTAGCTTTTACTTAAATCAAATCCCAAACAAAACAAAATAGAGGCAATGAGCTGAGGAAATATTAAGTGTCCTTATGACTTTCATCTTGTAGAAGAAAATGAAAAATCTCTCTTTCATTACGACACTCCAGTGCCTTCCTGCATAGTGTTAATTACCTAATGACATTAGCACAGCGTGCTGTATAATACTCCCTCATATTCATTAGCAAATCATTTTAACATCTGTCATCCTGTTTGAGGCTCACAGCAACACAAGCATGCCTCATTTTATAATCACTGAACCTCTAGGTCAGCCTAGGCTATCCACCCAGGGGGTTACACCAGACATTGTACTTTCTTACAGAGTCTCTATAGTACCAGTTTAGTACTGGAATCTACAGAAGAACCCAGGTACTTTCTTAAGATGCTAGGCCTTCATCTGCAATCAGAAACAAAGTATTCCAGACACATTATTTCTCTCTCTCTCTCTCTCTCTCTCTCTCTCTCTCTCTCTCTCTCTCTCTCTCTCTCTCTGTCTCAGTTTTAATTTTAAAACTTATGTTATTACTAACATCTTAGAGGTTTGGGTTAAAAGAGTAAAAAGCAGTCAAATAATTTCCCAAGGGAATGCAGCCAGTGATCAACAGAGTAAGACACAAATGCAATAGATTGGTGTTAGAGTACCCAATACTAACCCTTAAGCCATAGTGGCAATCATGTAATGAGAAAGATGTAAGTTTAGACAGATGATTTTATCAACTGGGATAATATAATTTGTACTGAAATAATTATGATATGGAGTACATTGGTTAAATGGTCATGTGATGTTTATACTTGTTGAGATCTTACGCCAAGAAAAAGAGGCAGAACCTGCTGTCTCAAATCTAAGCATGTGTATCACAAATGTCTTGGTATGTCTTGTCTAGGAGCAAGCTGAGTCCCTGACTCTGTAGTAAGACAGAATGGGAACAAAGAAAGGCTGAG
>NW_022196913.1:102833308-102900674 GCF_008632895.1 Mastomys coucha | reverse complement strand
CTCAGAAATCTGCCTGCCTCTGCCTCCCAAATGCTGGGATTAAAGGCGTGCGCCACCACCGCCTGGCAAGGCTGAGGGTTTTCAAAAAATGTTGCAACCTTAAAAACAGGAATGCCTAAAGGGTATACCTGCTGTGGGAACAAGATGTGGGAAGCTCACAGATGGGGAGAGAATTCTCTGTTTTGCTCAAAAATCCTAAGTTGGGAACTTTACCTTGACTCTTTCAACAGGGTCTTTCTACCCCAAGTCACTTTTGCTAGATGTTATAAACATCTATCTGCCATTTACTATTTTTTTTTTACTTGAAAGCCTTACCTGAAGGGAACTCTCTCTGCTCTGCCCAGCACTCTCAGCCCACTCCATATGACTGCCATAAAGGGAATTCTCATGGGGTTGTGATCACCCACTGTCATGATGTTATCTAACTGCTAGTTGCTGTTTCTTCTTTTTCTTGTGCTTGCTGCACGTTTAATAAACATGCTTTTGCAAAGCCAAAAGTCTAGCTATGGTAGATCTTTCTCCAGACAGAACAATGACAAATATCTTCCAAAAGCTCTGTGGTTTGAATAGATGACTTTTTTTCACTCACATTTCATATTCATATCTGTTATGGGATAGGGGAAAATGGGAAGCAACCATTCATTGTCCTGGTCCAAGGATTACAGTTAAGAAACTCAATTTCACTACAGATATCCTATCCTGGTCCCTGCTTCTTATTATCTAATTACCCCGGTTATTTTCCTGAGCCTTGGGTATAGGAGTTGTGTTGTAGATGTGTACATTTAAATGAAGAGTGATAATACATGCTTCCTGAGAGAGATGAAAGTGGTCTCACCACAGGCAAGTCCCTCTGATAGACTAGCCATTTCCACAAACCCACCTCTAAACACCTATGAGCAAAACATTGAATGGCAATGCTTTGAAATATGTTTATAATCCAAAACATTTTGTTGTCCCAGTTTTGAGTGAAAGCAGTGGGTTTGAATATAATTTTTTAAGTTTTTATACAGATATCCCTCAGGCTAAAATAGTGTTGCATCTCAAGAAGCCCAGAAAATATAATAAATTGAGAATGTTTTCAAACACCTCATCTGCCAGACACCATAGTTATGCAACAGTTTTCCACCACTGAGGAAAAACTGTTTGTTAATGTGATCACATGGTTGAGTGGGAACTGCCTCTTGCTGCCTGTGCCCAGCATTGAAGAGACTGCTGTACACATCGCTGACCCAGAAAGTAAAATTGGAATTCAGAACTCAAAGTGTGGTTTCTAACGAATAATGAACAAAAAGAAATGTCTATTGTCATAAAGTCAAGAAAACTGTTAAGCCAACCCATCATCGTTTGGACCCCATGTAATCTGTAACACTGTGAACCCAAAGTTGGGTTCCAAGCTTAATTATTTTATACCAGGATTTCAAGGTTACTGGAGCTAGATCTCTATCTTGGCAAGGCAGACGGATCTCATAAGACCTATGCCTTTGACTGTCCTGGCGTGTGTGTGTGTGTGTGTGTGTGTGTGTGTGTGTGTGTGTGTGTGTGTGTGTGATCAGTTATGATAAAGAGCTGTGTAAATCTGCCTGGTAAATCTTCTTCCTTCTTGACATCCAGGAAGATGTCCTACAATCTCCTTAGAAGAAAATATACGTTTATATCTTACTAAATGGACTCACACTCTATAGACAAAGCTCTTTATAATAAACACTGTCTTAAGCCTGGTTATAAACATTTAGTGCAAAGATTTTGGTAAATTATATAGCTTGGGTTTGACAAGATTCCTTTAAACATGGAAACATTTTCCAAACTTCCACATTTAAATGTTCACCTCAGAGCAATGTATTCATGCTTAAAAATTACTCTCTCTCTCTCCCTCTCTCTCTCTCTCTCTCTCTGTGTGTGTGTGTGTGTGTGTGTGTGTGTGTGTGTGTGTGTGTGTAACCATCAGCTTTAGGTTGAAGTGGCAAATTAAAATGGTCTTTCTCAAATATTTCTGAGAGAGAATATTATTAATGACAGCATGTTATAGAAAAATCAGAAAGCTTAGAGCATTTGTCTTTTTACCAATGTTAAGGAAAAACCTTCATATTAACTTGACAACTCTCAGTGTCTTTGGAAGAAAACATCCATTATATTTTTGTGGCAATGTTCCAAGTTATATATTTTTGAAATATTGTATTCTACCATTTGAAATTCTACAGAAATATCTTTTAACCATAAACTAGAATTGCCCAAGGTGCTCCAAGAATGAAAGTGGGATGAACACTTATACTGAAAAAAGTCCTGCTCTGGCAGCATCCTCCTCTTTGTACAAGCTTCTTCAATGTCCATGGAACACAACTTAATATGGGCAATCTTAGTAAAGAATCTTAATAAGCCCTTTCAAAGTTAGGACCAAGATTAAGGGCACTGAAGTCAATCTGTTCAAGGTTAATACCTAAAAGCATTGTCTAGAGGGCCAGTATCTTTCCTGACTTCCTATAAATTAACAAGTTTGGCCCTGAGTTGTGAGCAGTATGTTTCAGAGGCTATTGCTTTAAGGAGCAAGAGGTAAGGGAAAGGTTTCAATCAGGAAATGATGGACTGATGAGACTATGTTCCTATTTGAAAGGAATAGCTGAAAGCTATTTCCAGTAGCAGAAGTGGGGAACATAGACTACACATGCGGCTTGATTGAATGAAAGATCTCACAGAAGCCTGACTCTATCTAAGAAGAAAACTATAAAGCTTTTGGTTGGGAATAAAGCATGCACTGATGTACGGGGCTGACAAGCTTACCCCAAGTTTAATAATAGTTGGGTACAAAAATTGCTGGTGTCATTCCACGAGACAATGGCTACAAAATGAATTTTGAGAAAAGGTTAATAAGAGCATTGAAAATTATCATTCAAATCTAAAGATTTTCAGACAAGAACAGAATCCTTCCAGTCATTGGGGAGGTCAGAAGGTTCCATGGAAGAAGGACCATTTAAAAAAGAGAGAAACCAATGGAACAGACAGTCCTAATTCTGCCCAGTGATGGTCATGTTGGCCTAAGGAGTTTGTCTCTCCACTCACCTGCCAACAGGTTTGTGAGATCCAGAACGAAGCATGATGTTGATATGCGAATTGGAATCCATTCAGGCTCTGTGCTATGTGGTGTGTTGGGCCTGAGGAAATGGCAGTTTGATGTCTGGTCTTGGGATGTGGACATAGCAAACAAACTTGAATCTGGAGGAATCCCTGGGTAAGTAAAGAAAAGCCCTTTCTCACCTAACTCTTTCATTGTCTGACTTTGTGATACCAGGTTTTCTGTGCACAGAGTTCAAGAACAAACTCCTTGGAAGCAATTGTCCAGGAGGAGGTCAAATGGTAAGGCATCATGCAGCAATGGCCTGAGAACTCTAAGGAAATACCCTAGAGATGACAGACAAAATAAGGCAACAGGGCTGATGAGGAGTTTATGTCTCTATCCTGCTAAGCATTAGTTCTTTGACTTAGCTACTTACTAGAATCAACGCATTATAAAATACTCATGCCCATATCTCACATTGGTTCGTTAAAAAGTGAACCTGTCTGGGATCAATCTTAAGATTTTAAATCAGTCCTACTGGGCAGCTAAGGGTAAATCCTATTGGCTACCAATATATACATGTCTGTAGGCTCTGTTCCAAAAATTCAGTGCTTTCTTTGAGAACTCATTGGCATTCCAACTCTGATTGGCAGGACTGGTTGGTACTGAACTCCAGGATGTGGTGGTCCACAGGAAAGCAGCACTAAAGTAGCACACTGACCTTTGGTTTTCACCCTCAGAATTTCTGAATCTGTGTGTCTGGGGTGGGACCTAAGCAGTAGGCCTCTCTAACAAGTGTCTTGGTAACAGTGATACAGCTACTCTTGGTACTATTCAAGGAGGACTGTTCTTGAGCTTTTGTCAAGTGAGATAACATGTACAAAAATCCTTCTTCTTCCATGCTCTGGAGCTACTAATTATGGTTGTGCTTGTAGTAGTTAATTATGATTCAGTCACAGATCTTAAAGAAATCCTGAAAGAAAAGGTCTTGTTCCCACCTAACATTGCTACCATGATGGGGCACTATGTATTCATTGCCTTTGAGCAAGCCTTGCTATCTGCAGAAGGAGAAAGAAAAAAAGAAAAATACAGACATATAGGGAGCAAGATGAAAGAAGAAAGAGAGAGATAATAGATGGAGGAAGAAAGTGAGACAAGAGGAGAGAGGAAGGAAATGCTTGTTAGCCAGGGCTGTGGGAGACTCCAATCATATGAATAAATTCATAGACACAAACAAACCTTTGGCTGAAAAGATAGTATTTAGATAAGGTAAATACTACAAGATTGTTAGATTGTTTTTACTATTATGACTATCATGATCACATCATAGAAAATGTCAGGTTTATCTGACACGCAACACATGAGAATATTCTCTGAGCACAAATTCAAGTCCTTAGTGGAAAACGAAGTTACTGGACCATCATCTCTGAAAAAAAAAATATCTCACTTCGAAGCTGAGGTTGACAGCAAAGATTTTCAAAAAAGAAGCATCAGAACCTTCTTTCCTATCAAAAGCATCCTAGTGTATACTGATCAGAACTCTGATAGAAGATTTGGTATTAAATAAAAGTTACGATCCCATTCTCTGACTTAACAGAGGCAAGAATCAGTCCCTCTGAACACAATGTAGCATCCAGATGAAATGCCAAGGAAGCTGGTATTAAATACAGTTATTTTAAAAAGGAAATCAACCACAAGACTTTCTAAAATCCTCCTAGGAAGCTCATTTTGCTTAGGAGAAAAGGCTGTGTCTTCAGGCATTTAAATCTTAACTTGATCTTAGAAGAGAGCTCAGGGGTCCTGCTTTGCTGGAGATGAGTTTCTGTGCATTCGGTAAGATACCATGGAAACATTTTGGATTTGTTTAGCAGGTGTCTCAAGAGAACCCAAGCTTCTTTCACACATTTGCTTGATTGTCTTGAACTTGAAATCAACATGTTTGGAAGATGCAGAGAATGTGCCCTCAGTGGGCAGAAAGGCATAGTCTATAGTTTTGTTTGTTTCTGCAATGAACTATTCTCCCCAGAAAGCAGGAATTTGGTAGAATGGGTTAAATGGTCAGAAGGGGCAGCAGAGGTTGTACTGACAGAACAATGCACTCTTACTTAAGAACCCTGAAATTTAAAATGAAAGAAGTTTTCATTGTTTACTTGTATATATTGCTTTTGGAATCACAAAGCCCAAGTAGAGAATTATGTCTACTTTATTTTTTCATTTCCTTAGAGGAGCACAGAGTTGGCTTAGCAAACTTATAAACTAACTCTGGAAGTAGGACACGGACACGTTTAGCAAGCATACAATCACGTGCTGAATCAAGAGAAATGACAATTGTCTGAATAGCTGAACACAGCATGGGGGGCCAGAATGAAGGCGTGTCTGACAATGGGCTTTGAATCACTGACAGAGGCCTCATTCAGAAGGCAGACTGTCCCCTGAGAGCCTGACTTAAGGAGGCATGGAATATACCACAGTGAGATCACTGTGGCATTTTAAAGAATACTTCAAACAATTTAAAGTATGTGTTGTTATTGCTGTATAGTGTTCTGTGTAGAGTCTCTATTACTTTACAGAAATCAACTCTTATATATTCACAATGAGAATATGAGGTGGGTCTATTACCTTTGCCATGTTGGTGGATGACAAATAGACTCAGAAAGGTTAAGTAATCTACTCCTAAATCTTAGAGCTAGAAAATAGAAGAGTTAGAGTTGAAACCCAGCAATCCTGCAACAAAATCCTCTTTCATAATTTTGCTATTCTTCACAGACCATAGCGTATCACAGTAAGTGCCTGGCTTAGTTAGACAGTTATGAGAAGAGAAAATATCTTCCTTCCCGATTAGGAATTACCAAATGAAATTTCCACAAACCGAGCTTGATCCTGATCATGTCACATATTATTTCATTTGATAAAAAGAAACTTGGATTGTGAGCTACCTGTGTGAGTTAGTTTGTGAATAAGCCCTGACAGTTACCAGCTTGCATCTCCCATATTGTTCTCTGTTCCCTTCACTACATATTAGAGGGAGAATCACATCTTCCGGTAATTTTCTAAAAATGATGCTCCATGTATCCCTATGGATTTACAAAACCAAACCTTGTTCATAAGATGATTCTAAAGAAGTAAGAGAAACAAGGTACAGATATACAGAACATAAAATGATAGGACAAGCTCTAAGACAGGAAGAGAGTCACACTCTAAGATAATTTAGCTATTCTTGGGATTCATGAACATCCACACCATTTGTTTTTCCAGTACAACCAACACCATTGAAAGATATCATTGGTTCATAGGTTGTGTTGAAATGCTTAAAGTTAAAACGATGAGCAGGAAAAGCTAAAAGTGGCTCGTCACTGTAGTCATCATCAGAGCTGTTTTGTGTGTTTCTGTGGATGAAGGACTTCTAGTTTCTTTTCATTTTTGTTTTTGACTTCTGAGGAGAACAAATTTATCCTCCAGAATGTGTTATAGTAGTGTTCTCTGTACAACCATAATTGGGCAACATGAAAAAATATAACTACTCCTTCTCTGTATACACAGGAGAATTCACATTTCCAAAGCCACACTGGATTGTCTCAATGGTGACTATAATGTGGAAGAGGGCCATGGTAAAGAGAGGAATGAATTCTTAAGGAAGCATAATATAGAGACCTATTTGATTAAGCAGCCTGAGGAGAGTTTGTTATCCTTGCCTGAAGACATAGTTAAGGAGTCGGTGAGCTGCACAGACAGAAGAAACAGTGGGGCAACGTTCACAGAAGGATCCTGGAGCCCAGAACTGCCTTTCGACAACATCGTGGGCAAACAGAATGTAAGTCCTCTCTTCTTCCTTCTTCCCATCAGCAACAAGTGCATGTCTGAGTGCATCTTCCACCAACAGCCTCAGGGGAAACCGATTCATCTTTAACCTTTTCTCTACTGAGCACCATAATTGAAAATGATCAAACTAATTTCTTCAGGGCAGAGTTAACCCATGTGTGCAATTTCAGGAAAGGGCAGAAATATCAAGTTTCTGACACCCTTTTACCCTTTTTATACTAAAAAATAAATGCCCTGTAAAGCAGAATTGTAATGATCCAAAAATAAATGAATAAATAAATAAATAAATTTTCTCTTACAGAAAAAGTTAAATCCAGAGTCATTAAAGATGGTCAGATATATGGAAATTACCCCTTTAGCCTGTAGTTCTGAGTTTTCCTCTGATATTCAAAGTCAAGAAGGCCACGTTGATGGAGAAATAGGAGAGCAGCACTGAGTGGTACTGGCGGTGGGGGTGGGGTGTCTATAGAGTAACATGCAGTTTCAAATGCACCCATGTGACTCTATTTTCCATTGCATGGTTTTACTTATTATGTAAAGTAAATGGCTACAAAATCAGCACACAAGGAACAAATCACTAATAATCAAAATTGCTTTTTAAAATTATTTATTCAGATATCAGTATCATGTTAATCTCAGTGAGATGCTCTGGCTCTCAGAGACAATGCAGAGGTGAAGTGTAAGAAGGTCTAAACCCCAGGTGGACAGAGCAAGCTCATCCCTGAGCTCCCATCCAGAGCTTCAGCAAAGCATCTGTTCTTGGCAGTGATCTCCCTTTATCCATCTATACAGATCACATGCAGTTAACATTATGTTAAATGATCTAACTCTATCACAATTTTTAAAAGAAACAAATGGGAAAACCTTATGTCCAGCGTTTATGTTTCAGACATGTTCCAGAGCAGAACTGAAGTTGAACGTACTTTGGAGCACATAGACCAAATCAACAGTATTTGGGTTTTTATGAAGCTATTGAAGAGTGATGTTGTTGCTGTTGTTTTTGTCGCCTTGTCTTGTTTTGAGACAGAGTCTCACTCTGTAGCCTTAGCTGACCTGGAACTTGCTGTGTAGGCCAGACTGACCTAAAACTCAGAGCCCTGCCTGTTTCTACCTCTTCAGTCCTGGCATTAAAGTGATGTAGCGCCATGTCCCATGGTGGTTTATTTGTTTTTATACCCATAGACATGATTATTTCTCATCAGGTCATAGATAGAAGACATCTGTCAGTTGAAAGCCATTTGAAGTGGAACAGGTTAAATGCTGACAGTCCTCAGTCTTTTCTCTGTGTTTAAAGATGGATGGAACACTCTGAGGCCAGGCTAACCTCAATTCCCTCCCAGTTTTGTGGGAAGGAGGGTGAGACAATGCATGTGTCAGATGCTACCAAGAAAAACTGCAGACTGAACCAACCCAACATGCCTACAAATGTTTACCCTTAGGCTTGTACTACTCTCTCTTAATTACACATAAAATAGTATTATGCCTATGTAGGTCATCAAAAACTCCAATGCCTACTTTCTACCCCTAATTAGCACACATATTACAATCTTCTATAAATAAAGAGATAGCATAGATACTATTTGGAGTACATGCATGGTCAACTGAAAGGGTCCCTTCTGTTTCCTCTGCCTATTACAAGCTAGAGCCCAGACGCTGGTTTTTATAGAAGACATATCTGCATCCTAACCTTGACATGCCTCAGTAATTTCATGTTAAATCTCTTTTCTAGTTGTTCTGCTTTTATCTTTCCTTTTGGAAAATTACATTCAAACTGGTTGTGGGGAATTGGAATAATTCTGTATTATTCTAATCTCAGTTACACCTGCCCTTGCTGCTAATAACTGAGAACCAACAAGGGAGAAATAGAGATGCCTATTTCATTTCATGGTTGATTGATCTAGCAAAAATTTTTATGAGAAATTGAAAGACATTTTTGATAATTTCCTAAAGATGTTTGCTGATGGCATCAAATGGTTACTAGATAAGATGTCAAAATAGTCCATATATTTGTATTGTATATTTTTCACAATGTCTGAATTTTAAATAAATGTAACATAGCTGTCCCATCTTCTAAATGAATAATTTCAATTTATGTGGATGCCTTCATACTAAAGAGCCAGGAAATATGTGCTGATCTCTGTGAATAAACATGTGTCACTAATAACATTTTGGAAATGATGAGCCGATTAAAATGATCACAACCATTCAGAGTTTATGCTTATGCTTAACTCTAGAAATCAGTGAGCCATAAGCTCAATTCAGAGACTTAATGTGTCCCTAGAAGAGATTAAGACTGGTCTGGCTGAGCATACACTATGCCAAAATACCCAATCAATTGCCAGAAGCCCAGACAATCTAGTGTTTGCACAATATAGATAAACCATACTTATGCTTTGTTGTGAAGTTTCCAGCCAAATTGGCCAGATGTTTTGGCTTCTATTGATTTACAATGTGTGCTTAGGAAGAGTTTTAATGACATTATATAGCTGTGCCATATTCTGTGTTGTGTATATAGCAGATGTTCACATAGCTAAGTCTGCACATGTCCATTCAATAAGTATTATTGGAGAATCTATTGTAATGCCAACTACAGAAAGAAAAAGGGAAAGAAAGAATTAAAGAAAAAATATTTTCAAAGTAAATCAGCCAGTGTCTTGTGTGTTTCAAAAAGCTGGGAATTACATCTGTTTTTCTTACCATTATTTGGTCCAAAGTAAGATGATATCTAATAAATCATATGACATGATTAGTTTGTTCAGTGGATGAATACAGTAGTAACCATAGGTAATATAGGAAGCAAATCTGGGGAATAAGAAGAGCAGACATTGAGGAATACTCAAGGCAAACAATAAGAATTCCTTTAAGAACACAGCTAAATTCCAAAGCAATCAGGAGCCTTGTGGAGGTCATGATGTCATAAAAACCCAGAAAGTTCAGTATTTTCTTTTCTTTTTTTTATTAGATGTTTTCTTTATTTACAATACCTCCTTTCCCAGGTTCCCCTCCAAAAGAAAAAAGAAAAAGAAAATAAAATAATAAAATAAAATAAAACCAAAAACTAAAACAATCCTCTGTTCCCTCCCCCCTAACTCTGCTCATAAACCCACCCTCTCCCACTTCCTGTCCCTGGCATTCCCCTACACTGGGGCACAGAACCTTCACAGGGCCAAGGTCCTCCCTTCCCATTGATGACCGACTTGGCCATCCTCTGCTATACACATGCTGCTGGAGCCATGAGTCCCCCCATGTGTACTCTTTGGTTGGAGTTTTAGTCCCTGGGAGCTCTGAGGGTACTAGTTAGTTCATATTGTTGTTCATGCTAATACTTCTGTATTAGTCAGATACTGTCAGAGCCTCTCTGGAGAGTTATATCAAGCTCCTGTCAGCCAGCACTCGCTGATATCCACAATAGTGTCTGGATTTGATGACTGAATATGGGAAGGATTCCCAGGTGGAGCAGTTTCTGGATTGTCTTTCCTTCAGTCTCTGCTCCATAGTTTGTCTCTGCAACTACTTCCATGGGTATTTTGTTCCCCTTTTTAAGAAGGAATGAAGTATCCATACTTTGGTCTTCCTTCTTCTTGAGTTTCTTGTGGTTTGTGGATTGTACTTTGTGTATTCCAATCTTCTAGGCTAATATCCACTTATCAGAGAATGCACACCATGTGTGTTCTTTTGTGGTTGGGTTACCTCACTCAGGATGATATTCTCCAGGTCCATCCAGCCTGATATAGCTGTCTCCTGAGAGGCTCTGACAGTACCCGAATAATACAGAAGTAGAGGCTCACAGCCATCCATTGAACTGAGTACAGGGTCAGCCAATAAAGGAGCTAGAGAAAGGACCAAAGGAGCTGAAGGGTTTGCAGCCCCTTAGGACGAACAGCAATATGAACTAACTAGTACCCTCAGAGTTCCCAGGAACACCAACCAAGGAGTACACATGGTGGGACTGATTGCTCCAGCAGCATGTATATAGTAGAGGATGGCCAAGTCGGTCATCAATGGGAGGAGAGGCCCTTGGCTCTATGAAGGTTCTGTGCCCCAATGTAGGGGAATGCCAGGGCCAGAAAGTGGGAGAGGGTGGGGTGGCAAGCAGAGGAGGGGGGAGGGAACAGGGGTTTGTTCTTGTTGTTTTTTTGTTTTTGTTTTTGTTTTTATTTTTTTTGGAGGGGAAACTGGGAAATATGACATGTAAACAAAGAAAATATCTAAAAAGAAGAAGAAAGTTTTCAGCTGGCAGAGCATGCACATTCAAGCTGTTCTGTAAAATCATCCCTATTATTTTAAAAGTATTTTAAAAATACTTTTCTTTTAAAGATGTCACTTTATCTCCAATGGGAGGCCCATTTTTAATTTGAGAATTTGTATATGCAGGGAACATTGGCTACTCACACTGACTTGGCAGCTTTTCCTGCTGAGACTCTCCTTGTAGACCCTGGCCCTAAGGACCTCCAACCACCAGCTTTTAGACCCATACTCAGCCCTATAGAGTGAAAAGCCCAAGTTCAGGACTTGAAAAGCCACCATGCTGGAAAGTTCCAGGCTGAAAAGCTCTGTGCCCCCAAGCAACATTATATAAATCGTGTCTTCTGCTCAGTTCTCAGCTGCTTCTCAACCAAGCAGAGGCAGCCACCCTCATGGGTTCTTTCCAAATAAATCTCTTGTGTGAGGATTGTTGTGTAGTATGGCTTTGTTATATTCCTTGGCTCCAGAATGCAAGGATACCTTTCCCTTCAGAGCTGTAAGTTTGTAGAAGCCTTCCCCCACTGGAGCAGAGGTGTAGCACTTCCACTAGGGAAGCCTTTCTTCTCAGAGCTGTAACATAGTACAGGCTGGCCTAGAACTCTGCTTCTGCATTACAAGATAAGACCTAAGATCTCCAGATGTTTAGATCACCAGCTTGAATGGTAGCTATGGGTACTGGTGACAATCATGGTGAGTAGCACAAATGTCATGAAGACTTTACACTGGGAGAGTCTTAATGACAAACAATAGGCTAGTGTCTAAGGAAGAATTCTGAGTGAGCTGTCTCTGCATCATCACCAGATAGAACCTAAGATCTACAGTTGTCTAAATCTTCAGCATGAATGGTAACTATGAAATATTGGTGCTGATTGTGATGAGTGGGACAAAAAATCATAGATATGTATTTAAAGCCCCCAATTTTAGGTGTAGGTTCTCTATGTGCCTGTGCAACCACTGGACATCTGGTGACTCATCAATGTCTTCACAGAGTATTGACTTATGAAGTACTACTAGAGGAAAGCATGCAGGAACCTAGGCAGAAATTTATGTCAACACAATAAAAAAGTGAAAAAACAAATCGGGGAGTTGGTTACTGTAGACTCAGGTTCATCTATTGTTACATAAAAGACCATCCTAATGTTCAGATGTTACATTGTTCAGCATTGTCCAAAGAACTAAAACCAGTTATGATGTGTATGCTTAGATGTATGAATTTACATACACCTGGAGAGTGGTTCTGGAGAGAGAAGGAAGAGAGAAAGAGAGAAAATCTATTGGAAGGAATAGACTAGTGTAATGTTCAAGGCTGGCAAATCCACAACCCAGATGGCAGACCAAAACCCTAATTAACTTCATTTCTGTTGCTGTAAAAGAAATACACTGATACACACAGCAATTCATATGAGAAGGGGATCATTTTAGCTCTTAAAATTTACAGTCTACCAGAGCAAGAAAGTCAAAGCAGTAGGGACTTCAAGTGACACACAGGTTGATCTTAAACATACAAAAGAACAACGCTCTGCAACCCTGAATCCAGACATATGTAAGTATTGCCCAGGGTCCTGATGTTTGATCTTCCTGGCCCTGGCTCAGTCACCACTAGATTTTTCCACACCCAGGCTTTCTAAGTGTTGAAAAGTAAGAAAACTAAAAGACAAGGGACTGCTAGAATTTAAGATTACAAACATAGAAGTTGGTGAACCAAATGGACCTTCTGAGTATTTGTTAGAAATGACACAAATTTGAAGACAAGGTTATGGGAATCTCAGAAGAAAAACAAAGCAAAATTGAGTATGCAATAATGTTTTGGCTTTCTATTAAATACTGTATTTTGCTCTTCTGGTACAGTCTCTAAATTTGTAAGTAGGTTTGAGCTTCTGTCACCATCAGGAATTAACAGGTCAATAATCTAGATGTGGGTAGTCTAGTTATGAAAACACAGGATTGGCCTTGGTTTTCCATGAACATCGATTTTAGGAAAGTGGGAGATGCAGAAACTTACCACAACATGTGAGTGGTATTGAAGGAGTGAGTATATATGACTAGGGAATAAACACAATCTCCGCAGAAAGGATTTTCACAACTAACTTCCTGAAGATTCCATCCAAATGCTAAAAGGACCCTCAGCACAAATTGCCAAAATAAGTGTATTTTGCAGAAGAAACAGCTACAGAATGCCTTCGGGGCTAGAGCATAGTGAGCTGAGGAATGCTGAGAGAGTTACTGGCCGGACTGGTGGGGCTGAAACAAAGAACACCCCATGGGCCTTGTGACTTCTGCAGGTCTCCATTGGCAGGGTTTTTACAACTAGTTCTCTACATCATTTGGAAGAAAAGGAAGAATTAATATCTAATTACTGCCCTGATAAAAATCCTGCTATAGGTCTATTCTGATTACCCAGCTCTTCATGATAAACTATAGGCAATAAGTTTTGTATTCTTCAGATAAAGTTCTGCAGGTCCCAGAGTATGTTTATAGAAAGACCATTGCAGAAGAGAGGGATGGGGAGAGACATAGATGGAAGGATCACGCTATGGAAGAAAAGTCCTGATTTCCCAACTTAGTAAGTTACTAAGACATTTCAGGTAGAAATACTTTTCATTCACAGCTCAGTGTTCTTGTGTACAGTGACAGAATTAAAATGGCTAAGCCAAGAATTTTTCTCAGCTCTGATCACCAGGAACACAAGCTGGGGCCTGTGCTGTGTTATAATTTATGGCTACTTTAGAATACTCCCTTCCAAATCCAAGGAGTATGTGACTTATTAGTTCATAATCACCACAGGATAAAATAAGTATTGTGTTTAAACTGTAATCCTAAAATGATGTAAAAGCATTTGAAGTAAAATGTTTCATAAGAGAATGAAACATTATTCATGTAGCATTCTGTATAACTAAATTTTGATTCCATGAATATAAATATCCAATTATTAGCCCAAGCACCATTGCATTTTGCCTCTTGTTTCACATGATTTTTCTGTTCTCATCAAGTAACATCAACCAGATTTGGTTCCTTTCCTTGTTTTCAATTCTAAGTATTAAGCTATAAACTAAGCGTCAGGCCCTTTTGCATGCATCTATGTCCCCACAAGACAAGAACATGTGAACTTTAAACTCACTTTAGTTGTCACATTCAAGAAGAGCAACTGTCTCTCACTTAGTCGTTTATTGTCTACTTGTTGAGTGACTGCAGTTGGCGAGGTGAGGTGCTAGTGTGGACACAGAGAAATGGAGAAGGCTGCCTGAACGTTCCGGGGGTTTTTGGTTAAGGGTAGATACTGATGCACCACCAGGCTCAGTGTGAACAGTGCTATGATTACAGGACAGTGTAATAAGAGAGGGAAAACTGACCTGAGGAAATCTGGGACGACCTTTTCAAGAAGGTGATGCTCAGGCTCAGATCTACAGAAAGAGTGTGAGCCAGGAACGAGAAAGCCTGTTAGCAAGGAAGAAAAGAGCAAATCTCCTCTCCTAGCCTGGCTTTCCACTGCTTCAAACTAAAGCATGCGTGTGATTCTCTTTCCTACACAGAAGTTAATCTCAAAGTGCTTCCACTGGAAACACCCAAAATGTTAGACACTGGTCATGAAAGACATGGTTTCTCAGGCTCTGCTATTTCTGTTCCTCTTCCATCTCATTATACAGAAAATTAGAAGCAAATTTTTCTCCGTGGGTAATTTGTTTTTAACGATGTTACTATTAGATTGGGTTTTGTGGCTCACTGGATGAGATATCTACTGGGTTGATGCTGAGAACAGGGAAGACTTTGAGAAATTCCCTGCAGTTAATCTATACTCTTTCAGTAATACAACCTGATGTTATAACCCCAGATTCCCTTGAGCTTGACTCTGAAGACAGCTGCTGAGTTGAGCCAAGGAGTCATTAGAGGATCTGGTTTTTCACTCTGTTCAGAAAGGTGAGCTGATTTGAAGCCTTCCATGGAGTACTTAGTAGATTAAACAGACAAGTGGATCCATTAACTTTGACTAATTACCCTTCCCTTCCCTGAAGCTCTTGGGTAGATGTAAGTGGAAGTGATACAGTTAGATATATTGATGTGACATCTACAGAATTACATTAGACTTTTGTTTAAGTTAGCAAATGGACACCATACAGCCTGTGGTTACATTACAGACGATACTGAAGGGAACATTTTAAAGAATTTTCTATCACCATGGGTGAAGCCAGACGACCCAGATTAGTACCAAATTAGTAAATGTCTCCTGTGTGATAAGCCAGCACTGAGTGCCTTGCTGTGTGTGTTTTATTTCTTCATCTCAGGGAGCTTGAAATTGTAGGACATAAAGTATAAAAGCAAATCAAGGGTTTTCACGGAGCTTTTGGTCTTTATTACATTGACCATGCAGACAATATTTGGAAACTGAGTCCTCTCCTGGGGTGGGATTTAACAGGGGCCCCTATAGACTAGTCCCTGAACTGACATTATTTGCACATGTCTGAACTTTGAAAACCAAGACACAAATGTTACTGGAATCCTCTGATAGGCTTCTAAGAAGTTTCTAGACTGTTCATTCGGAAAACAGAAGGAACATTTTGACCCTTGTTATTCCATTTCCTAGAGTACAAGCTCTAAGTCTGTTATAGATTATTACTTCAGAACTCTTCTGGACAGGCACTGAAGACTTCCTCCCACAGTAAGACCTTAGATATCCCTTTAGTTTAAGTGCACAGGAGATTCATTGTCATAAGTAATATGAAAAAGTAAACTAGATTCTTATCTGAAAAGTGCGTGAAGCAGATTGTTTAAATGTGATACTTCATTTTCTCTTTCCCAAAACATGGAAAGTTGTGCCATTGACTATTGAACCTCGCTTGTAGGGACTGGTCCAAATTCCTACAGATTTTATTCCTACAAGAGGAAGGAAATGCTACATTTAGGTTTCGAAGACTTTATGTGGGTATTTTCAGAAATGTCACCCAATTGATGTTTATCTAAAGGGCACTCTGTGCCTTCTGGAAGAAAAAGAAATTTCAACTCATATTCAAAGAAATCTATGCTCATCTCTAGATTTAGGAAAAACATAATTCTGTCTTTTCCAAACATGACAACAGTCTCCATGAACTCTAAAATCCAGAGTGTTGGAGCTATCCCCCAAAAAGAGCTTTCTTAAAATGAAAAAAAAGATAATAATTTAAAATGGCAAATATGTAAATTAGCATGATTCACTCACCTCACCATGTGTATATAACTGTGGCCATGTGCATATGCCACTGTGTGCCCTATGGTGTATTTATTATATGTGATTATATTTTATTTTAAAAAATGATTTTTTTGTAAAGGGAAAGCCTCCACTTAGGATTTTGGGGTTTGTATTTTAATAAACAGTATAGGAAATAAATTACATTACTGTATGTACATGGGGCATTCCCATCCAGTCCAAGTGTTATTCTAATGTCCTTTAGGACTAAGGATACTTACTACATTACAATTTGAAAAGTGATATCTTTCCCACAGTCCAAGCCCTGTGGGCAGCAGACAACTAGAGTGATGGATGCTGAAGGCCAGGCACAAGCTATCCCAGAGATGACAGGAAGGTGGTCCAAAAGTCAGTAAAAGTACGCTTTGAGCCTCCTACTTCTTAGTGAAGACTTAAGTATGAAACTGGAAATATGCCATCGTTGAGAAATGACCACCCTGCTCAGTATAAGTGGGAAAGCCTAGGTTTGTTGAACCCATCATCCTCTGAAAACCCTTCTAAAGCAGCAGTGAGCAGTCCCTAAGCTACAACTTCCTGTAGCTGAATACCAAAGCTACCACAGTCACCTCCTATTGGAGCTAAAAAATTACAAATCCCTTTCTCTTTAGCCTTTTTAAGCAGACCAGCTCAAGTGAAATGCTCAAACTCAAGTTAGTCTAAGTTATGTATGGCCTAACTTAGCCTTTTTAAAGGAAACAAGCTCAAGGGAAATGCTCAGGCTGAAGTAAGTCAAGAAAAGAACGTTTTTAGGAGAAGAAAGTTAGTCTAGAAAAGAAGAGTTCCAGAAAAGACTCAGTTAGCACTTTCTAACATCTGTCAGGTCTCTGATATTCTAGAGTAGCACTGGAAGATACAGTAGGGAGAGCACTCTCTGTATTTCCCAAGTGCAAAGGAAACCTCATGCTGAGATGCACCATGAGAATACAGGTAAAGGCTGCAGTGTCACCTGCTGGGGCTGTGTCTTTTGTTTCATGATGATCTGATGATCAAAAACTAGAAATAAAGCACATAAATTATTTTTTTATTTACTTAAATCTGGACTAGAGGTCCTTTTTAAGTGTAGAGTTATGTAGAGGAGAATGGGAAATAATAACAGAACATTTGATAATAAGACCAGCAACACTTTTCTGGGGATAATCTTCATGTACACAACCTTACATCCATCCAAACAGTTGTTCATTAAATGTGTGTTTATTAAAAAAAAAAAAAAAAAAAGAGCAAACACATCAGGTGCTGGAAACATCATCCTAGATGAGGCACTGTGTCTGATGTCCAGGAGATCAGATATTAATGAATAAGCACACACATGTTCAAGAAATTAATTAAGCTGCTAAGGATAATGTAGACTCAAACTAGGCTCCCCAGAGGAGACTATGTCTAATTTCATTTTGAAAGGAGAAGACAGACATGTGGCCAGGAGCTATGTGCTCTGGTGCATGAGACAAAATGGACTGAGTAACTGTTGAAAAGATCAGGTCTTATCAGGTGTCCAAACTCCAGTACAGCTCATCGTCCATTAGGATGGAGTCTGAGATCCATCAAAGAGTTTACATATGGTGTGAATAGACTAGAAAACCTCATGTATGAAAACCAAGGTACCTAAGGAGCTCCTGAGGAAATAAAATCAAATGGTGGCCATTCTCCTAAAGAAGGTAATCCAGCATTCTGGAAGGTATCATATGGATGAAGACAAATAGGTCTTATTCAGAAACTGGTCCAGTCAAGTACAAGAAGGAAATAAACGCAAGTGAAGAACACTGATCACTGTTTCCAAATTAGCATCCCATGAAACACATAGGAAAAAATTCAACAAGAAGAAGCTTGGGGTCAAAGCTTTTGGGCAGTGCAGAGGCTAAAACTCTTGTGTCTGCAGATCTCAACTGTGACTTCATCTTGGTCATACACATTGTGAGATCTCAGTAAGTGGAAATAAGAATGTGTATGTTCAGCAAGCATGTGCTGAGCAACCGTAAAATGTGCCTGACTGGCCCACAGAACTGCAGCATCATACAGAACCCTGCCATGTGTGTGCTTCTTGGAACATATTGGGAAGGACTGAATTGGGAGGATTTAGTCATGAGACTGTGTAATCTGACTGGCAGAATCTGTAGCAGTGCCATGAAGGAAGGATGTGATTACATTTACTCCCTTCGCTTTGGGTCTCCTTTACGTCGCCATCAGTTCACTCCTCCCTATCAGCCTCTGTCCAGAATTTATAATTGTTGATTTTGTTGCGTGATCAATTTAGTTTAACCTGTGTTATCTGTGTAACTGTAGGATTAGAACTGCACGTTGAACTCTGTTGGGGCCACCAGTAGGTATTCTGAGGGCAATGACTCCTCCTCTCCTGAATCAGTACAATGAGTTCAGCAGGGGGGACTGGGGATTCCTTAAACCACTCTTCAGTCTACAGCTGGTTGTTGATACACCCTGTAGAGGTATCCCAGCTGCTCTGAATTTGAGTTACAGTGCCTGTAACATTTTACAGCTCTTCACCCATCTTCTAGCTCTTATATATGTTCCTATTCCCTTCTCTACAAATGAAAATCTGGATGGGTCTCACAGGGGTACTCTAAGCCTTAAATTTAGTACTAAAAACAAGGCCAAACAATGTCATGGTCATCCAGGAAGTGACAGGGCCTGGAGGGAATCAGAGCTAAAGTGGATTCAAAGGAAAGGAAGATGAATCTTACAAAAAAATTTTCGTGGCATAAACCAAATGATGACCTTCCCACCCTCACTCAAATATAGCTAACAAAAGCTCCCCAGACTCCGTGCTGCTAATATCCACAACTCCCACATTCTCAAGCTAGGCCCTGTCTTTAAAATCATGGCTATGTAATGTCTGTAATTCATATCTGGACTTTGGTATGTCTGAAGGACTGTGAAGAAGAGAGTGATTACAGAAACACCTGAAGAGAATATGGATCTCAACAAGAATAATTCTAGGAATGACAGCATTTGTTTTGCAATGAAAGTCTGACCTAAAAGTTCAACTCAAGCAGTAACTGACATTTCTGCTGCTGTTCTGACCTCACTGATATCTAAAGCACCAGATAAGGTGAACAGCATCATTTATTTATAGCATCATCTATTTATAACCGCACGGCGATATCTGATTAACGTGAAATATATTACTACTTTGTCCTGAGTTTCCAAACATCTAGAAACACCAGCAAAAAAGATGAGAAAACATAGCACCATTGAATGTTAAATAATATACCACATCTATATTAAAAGTATATTTGAATATATTCTCATTTATGTATGTGCATCTCATGATTAAATGTGCTGATAATATTTCCTCCACTTGTGTTTCTTATTCTGTATTCACAATTTGGAGGTCAATTTAAAACTGGAATCATTTGGAAACTCCAGCTCTGTTTTGACCTCATCTCAATCTAGCTCTTATATTTAGGTGACTTATAAAGAAGAAAAATGTCATGCTATTAAAATTAGATCATTCTGGTGTGATTCTGTGTAGACAAATGACTCATATCACACATTCCCAGTTACTCCTTACAAACGAATCACTGTAAAGACTGGCCTGCCCTGTGAATCTTGGAGCATTCAGACATTATGGGTTAGTAGAATGGATATGCTTGATTTAATCAAAAGAATGCATTCTATAAGAACATTTAAATTATCTACAGTAATGGAGATGTGTCACTACAAATGCATGTGTATAGTGTAGCTGATGGATTCCAGCTGTAAGCACTTCTGAGGAGCATTCTGGTATCCCTCAGTCATAATGAATGTCCAGACAGAGGCAACCTGAGTATCCCTCACACTTTTTCTCCAAGGCAGAAAAATAAGTTATATTCAAATAACATGGGAAGAATTTCCACCTATGAAATCAAATGGGAGATCCCATGAGGGACAACCATTTCTGCTTCCTTGGCTGAATAACACGCTGATTCTTGGGAAACTGAGCCCTCTGGACCCTGCTCTTCAATTTTCTGCAACATTAGTCTCTGCTTCCTCCAAAGATCCATATTATTTCAATGAGGCCAGAGGCCATCACTCCAGTTCAGGCCCTAAAGTTCATCTCAGATTTGAGAAAGCTTTAGCTCTTGGTCAAGTCTCTCTAAGGTGATTGATACATGAAAGATAGGGACCAAAAGATCTGAAAATTCTCCACCACCCTTCACATGTTTTCCTGAGATGATCTATAATTTGATGTCAGTTTAGCATGTATTCCAAGCATAGCTAAATTAAGAGGTTGGCAGAGCTAAACAGAGGCTGTGGGTTTATACTTCCTCATAGATGTACTGCAGCCTCTTTCTCCAGTCAGGGAAATCCTTGATGGTGGTTGGGACTCCTCTGTTCCTCTATCCCTTTAGGCCAACTTATACTTTGTTTGATTTATTTTAAGTTTTCTTTAATAAGCCATCTTAAGTTGGAGCTGTGAGTGAGTATTGCATTTGGCTACAGCCAGCCAGTTGATTTTTATCAGTGGCGGTTGAGTCACCAGGAGACAAGATCTCTGACACGTCCTCATGAGCCAATGCAATCTCTGCATCCACATCCCTATGTCCAATTACCAGCCATGGCGGTACATCTTCCTCCACCTCATGCTGTGTAATCCTGGGAAACAGTGCGATGCTGGAATTGCTCACATTTTTTTTTTTTTTTTTTTGCCTAAAGAATATTACACATATATCTATATGGAAATATAGATATATATATAATGGTTTGTGTTTGATAGTAAACATTCTATGTGTAAAAAAACTGTATTAATATTTGTCAAGTTTGAGAAACAGAGCCTGGCACATATGACTGTCTGTGTTTGAGAGATGCTTAAAAATGCCAACCAGGAAGCACACTGAGTCTGCTCATCACTATAAAATGAACGACCTCTTCAAAATGTGGAATCTGCTCAGTGGGAAGAGATCATTTTTGCTGGGATTTTTGGATGCACAGACTTTATGTTATTTCTTTGGTTCTTTTTCTCTCATACCTGGGATTTGCCAGGTTAGAGAAACAGTGGTGTCTCCCATTTCTCGGGCAACAGCTCCCTAAATGCCTCAACCAAAGGAATTCAGCCACACAGAGGGAAGAGACCACTCTTCTCCGTGTGACATTTTGCCAGGCTGTGTTTCTCAGAACCAAATGCTAACTGGTCACGTGTGGTAGGCTCCACTGAATACAAGTGCATGGAGTGCTGTGACTGTATGCAATGCAACATGATCTAAAACAACATTGCATTTCTTTTGGATCCTAAGGGGACTAGCAGGTTTATTGTATTTGCATGTGCTTTCCCTCTAGACTCTGGCTGCCCTAACAAGAAATTCAATAAATCTGCTTCCAAACCATCTCGCACAAGCTTTGCATGTCCAGTCTGGGCCTGAGGAAATTAACAAGAGAATAGAGCATACCATCGACTTGCGGAGTGGCGATAAGTTGAGAAGAGAGCATATCAAGCCATTCTCACTGATGTTTAAAGACTCCAGCCTGGAGCACAAGGTAGAACTGAGTCTCCACAGTGGCTTTTTTTTTTCTGAAGTAAATTATTGTCAATGTTTGTGGGATTAGAGAGCACAAGGGCTGTGGTCTTGCTTTCTCTGTTCTTCGTTCGGTTTGGTATGATTTGATTGGTTTTTCTCTTATGATCTTTGAAATAATGAGTAAACTGAAGGTCATGAAGGGAGATGCTCACTAGATAAAGAAAGTCTCATCTCTGCACTTTAAGGGAAAGATGCCTAAAGAAACAGAGAGGCCTTGACTCAGTAAGCATCAAAAGGGTTTCTTCCACTTTGAGACTGTAAAGCCAACTAGTATTGCTAAGCCTTTGTATTCACTTCCATTGTAACCCTGATAGTTTAATATACATGGATTCTCAAAATCTGATATAAATGTAAGCAGTGAGCCCTGTATCATTTGGATTTTTCAACACTGTCCAAGTGCTCAGTTGTCTGCTGCATCAGACTCTATCCTCTATCTAAATGTGATAGTAAACCATAGATTCTGAGTCAAGCTTAACTCCTCCCTTTCTGTGTGACCTCTGACAAGAAAAAAAATTACTTCTCTGAGCCTGTACTCCCTTCTGTAAAAGGAGGTTTCTATACATGTCTCAATCATAAGCTGTCTGGCTACTTTTTCTGTGATTAAAAAAAAAAAAAAGAACTGACAATGCACTGGAGGAAGATAGGATTTCTCTTGATTCACAGGTCAAGGCACAGTCCACCGTGGTAAGGAAATTAGGGTGCTTGAAGCAGCTGGTCACATTGCCTACAGGAAGAAAGGAGCAATACATACTGGGACCCAGCTCCTTTTCACCTCTGTGTTTGCTTCAGGAAACCAGTCTATGGAGTGAGGCTACCTACAGTTGGGGTGATTATTCCTACTCAAGTAACTTATCAATAAGACCCCATGTGTGTCCAAAGGATGACGTTTATAGATAGTCCCTCACAGGCATACTTAGAAGTTCCTTTACTAGATGATTCTACATCCTGTCAATCTGACCATCATAAGCCATCTCATAAGTTAATTATGAGAGTCTTCCAGACCATGCCTTGCTTAGGTAAATTGTTCAAATATGGCAAGCCATTAAAGTGCTGGTGGCCATACTCTATTTCCTTCTATCCCAGCCCTGTACTGGGGAGATGCGAAGGTAGATGGAGTGTACTGCTAAAGGGAACTGCTCCCTTCCACTGATAAAGGCAGACAGCTCTTCCTTAGCTGAGCATAGGGTGTGCTTGGCATCTGAAGGGGCCTCCAGCAAGAACAGCAGGGCACTTGCAAGCAAATTTCACGAGTCTGATCCACTACTTCATGAAGCTCCAGTTAACAATTCATTTAGGAGTTTATCAGCTGCTTATGAGACTGTGATTCCCCCACTTAGAATTCACAACCGTGCGCATGCCCTGTTATGACTGGTACACCTGCCCCGTTCCCAATGAGTTTGTCTGATCACTATCTACAGCCAGCAAACTCTAACATGAATACCTTCCACCTTCAGTTCCCAATTCAGATCCCATTGCGTCTGTGCACAAAACAAACAGAAAAGAAAGAAACATTTTCCTCGTTCAACATCTCCCCAAAAGGTGTGATTTTCTTATTCATAATATAATTAAGGGCTTACATGACAAAATTAAAATCATTTTGTCTCCTGGATACTCTACAAAAGGAAATAGGACAATGATCAGAGGGGCTTACCAGAGAATCTTCTCAATTAGCCTGTATAGACATTATAGTTCAGCCCATAAGTGAACCAACCGAACCCTTTGCTCATTCTTGCTGAGGGTGCACTTGCCTCGCTATCACCCTAACTCCTGCTGGCTGCATCATCTAGTATGTCTCAGCTAACAGTGTCTGCGTCTTACTTGCCACTCCATGGTGCTAGAACAAAAATGTGTCTATGGCAGGCAAAGCATGTCTGAGTCTGAGTTGCCTAAGCAGGCTCGCCCAGAACAGTTAGGGGTGGCACTACGGTAACATGTGGGGATTTGCCCATGGATGATTCAGCTATGTGTCATCTAGCACATGCTTTGTGGTCCTCAACATTAAGGGCAGTGTAGCATGCTTCAGGAGACATTTAGTACCCTCCCTTAGGTTCCAGAAACATTCTTCAGTGTCTCTCACTCTCAGATCCTCTTTGGAGAGGTGAGACCTCAGCAGAGAAGTGGCTTCTGTTACATATCTATGGCAGAAAGCATAAAATGACTAAAACAGAATAAAGCAGATGCTTGATCAAAGGCAACAGAGAGAAACAGTTATAGAGCCTGGGGGACTGAGGTTGAGAGTCACTAAGATACGAAGGCCAGTGTTCTTGTTCATACCTCAGTCTCTGCTAAGATTCCTGGAGCTTGCTCCTACTGATGCTTTTATGAAGAAGAAAAGCCTGTCCACCCTCATCCTTTGTAAACTTTGGAGGGAAGAGGCAAAAGACAAGGGTTTAGGTAGGAAAGTGTCCTGAAGCCTTAGCAAAATAAAAGCAAAATTCTGAAAGAATGGTATGCTACAATCCAGGAATAGCATTGGTATGATATATAGACTTATTGCATCCTTAGAGAGAACTTTGCTCTCACACTTACAAAGGAAATACTGACTCTTCAAGAGGTTAAGCATCGGTCATAGAATTTCAGAGGCAAGAGCCATAGTTTATTGACTCCAGGAATCAGTCATCGATCCAGGGACACTCTGTGTTCTATGTATCATTCAGATATAAAAAATTTCACCATATTAGGAATTTATGAGAAGCATGCACAACACACACATGCACACGTACGCATACACACCACACACACAACTGAGCTAGCACACTCAGGGTAATGATGACCAGGAAATAAAATCCACCCAATACATAGCACAGTGAGGAACCTACATGCCTAATCCTGCCAGTGAGAATATAAATGAAAAGAATTTCTCAAGATCTAAACTTCAAATGAATCTATACAGGTTTGCCCCCAAATCCAGTCTGGATGAAAAAAACCTCAAGCAGAATTTAAAGCGACCCTGGTTTAATCTGCCACCTGGTGGTTGGATGAAACAATCACACACCTCCCTGGAAAAAAATCTCCAGGTTTCAAGATCCCAAAGACAGCCAAAGGCACCCTGATTTCCGAGGTGTTTAAATGCTCATGGTACCAAAAATTCACATTTTAAGTAAAAACGTGCATATTTTAGCTTTCCTAAATATCTAGAGAATTTATAATTGCAAAACCTCTTTTGATTATAAAAGCATGCTGTCTGAAAGGAAAAACAGAAATATTGATTGTACCCTTGCAGTTTTGCATGGAAGGAAAGGTTCTACTCTGCTTAGGCAACAGAAATAAGCAATAATGAGAATTGGTTCCCTGCCTTTATGAGTGAACCACAGAGCGTAAAACTCCATTGGAATGTATAGACACGCCATTTTGACATTGCTTGGTCATAACTTATAAGAATTGATATGTCTATCAACAGTATCATGTGCAACCAGGGTTTTATGTACTTTGTAGGGTTGCACAAGTACTTGTTGAATGAATAAGAAAATGGATAAAGAGCCAGAGAAATGGCTCAGTGGGCAAAGCACTTGCCACACAAGTGTAAGAATTTGAAGTGAAATCCCTAGGATCTACAGAAAGCCAAATGTGTTAACAGGCATCTCAAATTCCAAAGCTCATGGGCAAGATGGGAGGTGTAGACAAGAGCACCCACAGACACTTTAAAGCCAACAGTCTGGTGTGTGGAGTGGCAAACAGAAGAGACACACTATCCCAGCCAAGAGAAAAATGAGGACCTACAGCCAATATTGCCCTTTGATTTACACACAGACATACAAGCACACACACCATAGAAACACATAAACACACACAAAACAAGAAAATGAAAAAAGACTTCCGGCACAATGATGGAGGAGGATGGCCTCACTTCCCATCACTTAGGATGTATTTTACAAATGATAAACTAAAGACATGAGTGGGCTTTGATCTGACCTTGTTCAGGAGACTTTCAGGAGGGAAAACTAATTCCCCTTGATCCCCACTTGAGAATTCACTGTGGGGAACTTCTCTCCTGCTGCCTCCTCCAGCAATCCTTCAGACTAGGCTCCAGAATACTGTATATACTTACCAGCTCTGTTCCTTGGCTTCCTCGTCTGTGGAATCAGTAGTTTGGACAGGTCTTCACCTTCCCTAGCAATTTCACTGACTCCAATGTATTCTGAGGATGTTGATTTTTCCAAGCACGATCCCTTGGCCCCCTTCAAAGCCACTGTTTTCATTCTCATATATCACCCATGATGTATTTCCTGTGACAAGCCATGGCACACAAGACTTGTTCTTGGCCAGGTTACAATCTGTGCTTCTCAACATTTTTACTTGCCAGCAAATTCAAGAGGACTCTCTGGGTAGAGCCCTGGATGAGAGAAGAGGGCTCAATTATCAAGGGTTCAATATTTCATAGGAAAAAATTGCCTTTTTTCAGTAAGGCTAAGTATTTTCCAATAGGGCTTAGAGATCCTGGGGACCAGAAAAGGTTAGAACAGGAGAAAAGAGATCTAGAAATGAAACATTATTCTTAATTGCTATGAATGAGATTGGTTTTTTCTCACATAAAATAATACTTTTGTACTGGAAAGAGGCCTCAGTAGGTAAGGCACTCGTTTACATAGACAATGATCTGAGTTCATATTCACAGAACCCACGAAAAGCTAAGCACATGGCTCAGTGAAAGAGTGAAGTGAAAGGCAGAGACAGAAGGATATCCAGAATTCTGTGGCCCTACTAGTGTAGTGTACAACATGAGATCCTGTTTAAAATAAGGCAGAGGATGAGGACTACCACCAACAATTATCCTCAGACTTCCACATGTGACATGGCACATGCATGTCCACACTCATGCACTTACATATATCACACACAAAAATAATAATAGTGCTTTTGTGTTTTCAGTAATGTTTTATACTAAATATATGAGGAAATAAAGAAAAAGAAATCTTTCTTGATCTTTGAGCATATTAACATTTTAACATCTAGCCACCATGGCATTAAAGGGATATATGCCTATGTGCTCATTTGTGAGATTTGGTAAAGCAGACTATTCTGTGCATAACAGGCAGAAGCAGCTTCAATCATTCTGTGCTTGAGTCTTTTTGCATGTTTCTATTTAGTTAAGACAATAATGTTAATAGGTGCATGATGGCTCATTGAGTGTTTAGTACATTTTTTTTTTAATTTTCAGTTTTCACTAACTGTAAGTTTCCAACTATGCCTCCATAGATATCCTATGATTAAACATATTCATGCTTAGTCTTTGCTTAGGGTAAGATCCTAAAGACATCAAAAGATGTGCATTTAAAGTATTACATATATACTCTGAAATTTCTCTGACGATGGATGTCTATACTTCCCCAAAATCATCAATTTTATAGAAAAAAATCTCATTGCGTTTTGTATATTAATTGTGACTGGGATTGAAGGTCTTTCTGTATTCCTTTTGCTCTTCAGATTTTGCCTTTGGGTGATGCCCTTCGTCTTAATTCCTTTTTATTAAGGTGCTCACATTTGCTTGGGAAGTTGTGAGGCTTTGCTCTCCAGTGAGGAACTTACCCCTTTTGGGATCATCCATCTTGCTCCCTTCTATTTCTAGAGTTCTTACAGGATGGCAGTATGTCTCAGTTTCTGGTCCTCATTCACCACTGGGACAAGACTTGTTCTGAATGAAGCTTAGGAAGGAGATGGCAGATAGTTCCAATTACAGGCAGATATCCCCAGTCATAGAAACTGACAAAAGGCCATTAGAGCCTTGAGAGAGTTGAGTAATATGCATACTTACTTGGAAGAACTAAGTGGAGTGTTCCATAAGCCATGGCACTGCCTTAGGATGGGGCAAGTTCTTCATGGTGAGTACAAACAAGGCTATATTACTGTACATCCTATAATAAGTTGAACATTTTGACTTCTGGTGTTAGCATTTTAGTGGATGAGGCATTAAAATGAAATCATCTCAGTGAAAATCAGATTTTCTTCCTTCTTCCAACTCTGATGTCATGTGTGTGACTCTGAAACTTCTGTCTTTAAGAAAACCTCTTTCTGTAACTCTCTTCAGTCTGCAGACTGCAGAGCTGCCTTGTGATCTCGTATGAAATGCAACTGCCTGCTAGTCAACTATCCTTCAGAATCTCATTCTGCGCTCTGACTCCTGCTTCCTGCTGGATTCTCTCTTGCTCCCCCTCTCTCCACATTCTCTTCCCCCACCCCCCTGCTTGACCATGGCAGGCCTCTGCTTCATCTTTTTGCAAGGGGATGTGAATTTGAGGCAGGTTCTTGGAGGATTCTGGTGGGTTTTTTTGTTTTGTTTTGTTAATTTTCAGCCGTATTTCTTTGTCATTTGGCCGAATGGACATGATTGAGACCAGCTCCTATCTAAAGGTCCTAGGTCAACTTGAGCCAATATGGACTCTGACAGCTTCTGTAAAGCTTATAATGGTATTGGAAGAAAAAAAGACCTTGATTCAAATTCCCCTTTGGAAATAAAATCAGGCACTAAGAGTTGCATATTATTCTACTGTAGCAGAGACAGACATACAGGTTGACAGTCTCAAGTCATTCTAATAGCCTTTGCTGGACTCATGAAAAAAAATCCTTATTTTGTTCACAGATATTCAGCCTTCATTTTAAAAATGGGAAAATAAGAAAAAGCATAGAGCTGATCACCTAGTAAACATGACTTGAGCCCAGTTTTGTCAGTATGATCTATGAAACAAGACAAAGGACTTCACCTTACTGACATGCTTATGGTCCTATGTCTATCAGGGTTAGTATGAAAAATAAGGGTTGGCAATATGACTCACAGGGTAAAGACACTAGCTGTGCAAGAATGAAAACCTAAGTTTGGGATCCCAGAATCTACATAAAAGTTGGACACTATTGAAGCATCTGCGATTCCACCACACTCCTTCAGACTAGACCAGATAGCTTGGCATATCAAGCTGGGCAGAGGGCTGGTAACTGATATCATACACTATATATTTTTCTTACGCCAATCTAAACCTAGATGATAAGCCCTAAAAATAAACTTTACAGTTCTAGAACTTTGTATAAAAAAAAAAAAAAACTAACAAAAAGCAGTAGACGGTGCCCTCTTAATATGTCCTATCTCCTAAAGTACCGGCATTCCATCCTCTACCCACTTAATCTGGCACTGACTTGTCACTCATTAAGTGAGGTATTCCCATGATGCCTCTAGCTCATTGGAGAGACACACTGGCTGCCTTGGCTTGTAGGATATGTCTTAAGAATGAGAAAGAAGACTCTTTAAGGGCATCCTTTGTTTGGGTAGCTCCCAAATGCTGTGTCTCTTCTTATGAGAACAAGCCATCCACATATTTGATCTCTTTCACACATGTTTTTTTTCATGTTCCCACAAGAATTGTCTTTCTAGCCTCTGCTCTTGTTATTTCTAGCAAGTCCATGTGCCACAACTCCAAGCACTTGATCTGTTCAGTTTATGCTCTGATTGTCTGTGTTCTACTATCCACCCTGCTCTGAGCCCTAGAGAAAGACAGAATGTCACAGCTTCTGTTCCCATGGAATTTACACTCTCCTTTGTGATCTTGGTCCAGTCACTGACCTTCTCATCCTAAAAACTGGGATCAAAGTGTCCATGAGCTGTAAGGCTATTGTTCAGAGGAAATGCACTGAATATTTGTGTGCCTCAGAGGTTGCAGTAAACTGCTACTAAGAAAGCACCTTTATAATGGGGCATATTCATCTATCTCTTACCATCATGTCAGGCTCTGTCTTAAGCATTTTGCACTTGTTACCTCATGTATTTTTACAACACCCTTTGTGTAGGTGCTAGATTTACCATTTGACAGGTGTGAGCCTCAGAGAATATGAGTACCTTTTCCAAGGCAGCATGGATGGAATTCTAATCGATTCCAGTATGTCTCCTAATCCTAGACTACAATTTAACAGCAGCAAAATCTTATAATTTCATAGTGCCTGCTTTTCATGAAGTTTAGAATATTTCTGTGATATTGGCAGTAAAGTATATGATACAGGGAAGTGATTATATAGCGATTCATGAGGTAAAGACCTTGAAGGGAGGAAAAGGATAAAAAAGTATTTGAAAGAAGGAAAAGAGTAAAATGTAAACTCATTAATTTGATCATTTACCTACCCACTACACAGATGCATATGCACACACATATACAAATAATCCACTCCATGTTTTTGCCACATGGAAAAAACCCTGAGAAAGACTAACAATAGGGCAGCTGTATCACCCTAGCTCTGTAGATACATGTGTCCATCAAATAAGTGAATAAATAAATTCATGGAATACATTTCCTCTTAGAACAGTGGGAATAAACAATCCTGAGCTCTGTACTCAGAAGGCAGAAAAAAGGTTAACAGCCAAGAATTTCTTTAATTAATGGAATTATTTGAAAGAGCATAAAAAAGAAAAGGTAGCTCTTAAAAATATTCAAGGCATGTGAAGTTAGATTGAGGGGACATCACATTTTGTACATAAATCAGCTATTAGATCTTGCTCATTTCAATTTAATAAAGGCTATTGTAGTTTTCATGACATAAAACAAGGTCTGAGCTGAATGCTTTCAAAACATTCATTTAATGTTACTATTTTCTGCAACATAATAGTTACTATTTGCCACCCAAAAACCTCTTTAGATAATGCTTTGTATGTGTAAAATTGATATTTTATATGTGTTCAGAATTTCTCTCAAGTGTCTGTGCACTTTAAAAGTTATGTGGAGGGTTTACAGGTTTTAGTAAAGTTGTATCAGACATTTAAAAATGTTTCCTCTTAGCCGGGCAGTGGTAGCACACACCTTTAATCCCAGCCCTCCTGAGGCAGAGTCAGGTGGATTTCTGAGTTCCAGGCCAGCCTGGTCTACAGAGTAAGTTCCAGGACAGCCAGGGTTGCACAGAGAAACCCTGTCTTGAAAACAAACAAACAAACAAAAAGTTTCTTCTTACTATAGACTCTTAAGTTACCATGGATAAAATAGAAAGGAATTTGGCCAAGAATACTTGAAAAATTAATAATTTGCTGGTGGGTTCTGAGATTGGCCTCTAAAACAAGTAATGAGCAGCAAGTACATCTTTCTTAGAGAAGATCAGAATTTTTTGTGTCATTCCATTCCTGGGTTACAGGTTGGAACTTGGAGCTTAAATCAAATGGTCTCAGATGTTGTTTTTACATTTTTCTAAAACAGACACATCCTCATCATCCTCATGATCTCATTTTGAAGGTCATTTTGAAGGAATGGTTCCCTTATAACATCTGGTTTCTTTTAGGTTTTATTCTTTTGCCTATCCTTGTAAGTCTTTAAACAGTAGGAGTATTTAGGTCTCCTTTTTCATGTATGAATGACAAGTATCTAAGAGGCTCAGAGAAGAAACCCAGCCCTTATTCTGATGCAGCTTTATAGGATTCTCCATACTCTTCATGCCTTGTAAAACACTGCCATTTGTACCAGCCTCTAGGCAATCAAATAATTTTAAGGGCAATTCTACTTGTGTGTTTTTATTAGACCAATTAGCCATCTCTACTCCTACAAAATCAGTGTTTTCAGAGTGATGAATACCAATTCTGCCTACAATGGCATGACACAAAATGATAGAATTGAGAAAGTTTCATCCCAAAGGTCATTAACCCAACCCTTCATAGTGAAGCATCATTGTCTGCAACAAGGGCCTTCCAAGCAAAAAAACATAAAAGAGATACCATTCTCTTGGTTTTTCGATGGCTTGTGCAATGGTCAGTCCAATTACCTACAGTTTATAGATGGAAAGTAGTGTGTCTTATACAACTAACTGCCTTATACATCTGACATGGTTTATCTCAGATACATGTTACCATATTTCTTTGTGAGTCATCAACACATAAAAATATGCACCTTTGCTCTCTAGAATCAGGTTGCTTGGAAGAAGTGAGGTGGTACAAGATTCTACAATGGTCACTTGTAAAGTTATTACTACCAATGATTTTATTGGATGAGAAATGAGAAAAATAATGTATTTTAAAGCCTAAATTTCATGACAAATTAGACTTATGTTTTGTTTCATTGTGGTAATGTAAATATGCTCTAGGCCATCATCATGAAATATGATATGCAAACATAGCAATAGAAGAGGGCAAGTTACTTAATTCTTATATACAGAATTTACAGTTGTCCCAATTGAAATTCTCCTTAAATTTAACAAGGTGTTCATTTAGACTAATTAAAGATATGTGAGAAAAATCCTCTTTCTTAACATTAGTTTTATCCAAAGATGGAGTGAAATTTCAAAAAAATAATAAGTTCATTTATTCTATAACTAGAAGTGCCTAGGGCTGAGATAATGCTCATTTCTGGGCAATGTTACTGAGAAATGTCGGTAACAGTAAAGCAAAGACAATAAACATAACCCACTTGATCTATGAGATTCTCGTATTCCTCATAACTAGTCACAAAGTGCTTAGTTCAACTTTGGAGACATAGCTTCTCCATTACTTTTATTGGACCCACACCGTGTAGGGATATAAAAGTGTAGTCAGCACTCTTGTTTTTGTATTGAGGATAAAGAGTCCTAATGAGTAGAATGTTTTCCTTCCTCCTCACTAAATAATGGTTTTCAGTACTGTCTCAAGGACAGAGACAGAAAAGGTGAGAGACACTACCCATCACATCTGTAGCTAGCTTCACTGACCATCCCTGAGGATAAACAGTCTGGAATGGAATTTTCTTCAATGTAACCATGTAACCACACTTGGATTTCTCACTTTTCTTGTGATGGCTCTAGAATCCATTGACCTTCATGGCTCTGACTAACTCTAGAGATATCACTTCAGTAGACTTCAGGGCCAACATCTTCAGACATGAACAAAGTGTAACACATCTTCCTTAAGCATTACCTTCACAAGACACTGCCTTGAATGCTTGCTACATATGAACTCAGTTTATTTTCCATAAACCATTGTAAGTGGCTCCTATAACACGCATTTTCTATGTAACAAGAGTGAGATATATAAAGCCTAGTATATATGCCCCAAATTCCATAGTCAGAAGGGGTAGAAGATGATATTCAAAGGCAGAAGTTGTGCTCTGGACCACTCCATGCTCACAACTGAAATAAAGACATATTAATGTGGTGAGATGAGGACTGAACAGAGATGAGACAAAGAATGTCTAATTCTGGAAAACAGAAGCATATAACAAACCTGCCATAGCCATACACCCAAGTATTCAGACCCTCACAGGTCAAAATGAAGTTCAGTAAGTCAATGCTGAGTCTCAATACTGTAACATCCTGAGCCAAATATGAGTTTTCTTTTCATGAGCCTTCTTTCCTTGTATTTCAAAGTCACAATGCATTTCATTCTGAATCCCAGTATTCAGTGTTTGATTGACATCAACAGCACAGATTTTTCTTTTTGTAGCTGTGCATGGGACTAAAACTCAAACATAAAAATAATAGGATGGTTTAGCATTGCAAACCTTACATGTCCCATTTAGCAGAAAAGATAACTGAGGTTCAAAGAAATTGATTTTATTCAATGAGAAATCCTCATGGGCCTGGAGAGAAAGTAAGTCTCCCTACATGATTCTACCAGGTTGCTATTTGAAGAAAATGACAAGCACAAAATGTCCAGCAACTGTAGTTGGGATCAATGATAGATGTGTAACTGTTTAAATCAGTAAGAAACTTCCAGGGAAGGAGTCACCAGGATAGTTTGGCATCTATAGGGAGAGCTACTCTTCCAGTGAGACAAGGCCAAAGAATGGGGGGTAACCTTACATAAAAGGAAAAGCTCAAGCTTAGGCACTAGAACATTTAAGCAGAGAGTGTTTGTGATGTAGGATACCCTGCACAGGCTTAAAGACAGACAATGTGTTTTCCTGAAAAAACAGAGGTGGACACCCAATGGTAATCAGACATTTGAGTATATGTGAGAATGCTACAGAAAAGATTCCTAGAATTAGGAAGGTGCTGGTCTATCATAAGTTCAAGAGGTTGAGATGCTGCTGCTGCTGGTGCTGCTACTGGGGGTGGGTAATAATGGTAAAAATGAAGGATTAAATGCACTGAGGATTGTGAATAATGTTCGTAAAATCTCAATGTTGAATCTAGATAGTCAAACTGATTATCAGTGAGCCAATAAAAAATTAAGTGTGTATAACTAGCTATCATAAGGAACTCAGCCAGTTATCTTCCATTGAATTATGCTTTGTAACTAATTCATTTTGCCCTGTGTACATCACTAGAATTGTCCCTGGTCCTAGGTAGCACTATTGGAAATTACTAATAACATGGATTTTCTGACATTTTATTAGGAGAGGAGGTGGCTTACGGTGAATCTTCATGGTTCCTGGACTCCCTCCAGGTGCCAAGCAGATTGTCAGCAGCTGAACAGAAGCCCTGGTGCTTGAGAATGAAAAAGTCATTGCTTGGCAAAAGCAATGGGTGGGTTTTCTGTGCAACACAGCACTGCCTGCAGGTTGCTCACCAGCTACTGGTCATTCCCAAAACCTGAACCATGACTCAGAGAAATAAGCTCCAGTCTACAATCTAAACCATACCCAGCAGTCAACGTCAGTTTCAAAATCCTATAACTGATATTTCCAACTATTAGTTCAATAAAATGGACTGATCTTGTCACCTCATTGACCTGACACAATTCTTATTATTTATTGTAGGCAAAGAGCCTAGAGGTTGAGAGAGAGAGAGAGATTAATCAGCTCTCGGGTGAAGTGACCCTGAAATTAAAACCAAAGATTACAAAGTTGTAGTGCCAGGCTTAGCTTTGTGCCTCCTCATTTGTTCCAAAATAAAACAATCTGCATTCTGCAATTTGCTAGACTTCTATGTCAGTAAGACAAAGTGAAAGAACTGGATAAACCTTATTCTAATGTTTTCCATCATTTTAAAACCCTCTTTGCCTCTGCTCTACAGGGGTTCAGGAGATGAGGAAGGAGTGAGCCAAGTACAAATCTAAGACCTTTGAGGAGCTTTTAGGTCAACTATGAAATTAATGAGCATTCTGAGTAATGAAATAATGTTACCCCATGGCTGCCTAGAATGGATAACAGAAAGCTATCCAGCATATTGACCTATCTGCTTTGATTTATCTTCAGTGAGACAAGATGCTACAGCACTGGAGTTCTTGTGGGCTTCTTTAAGATTCTGTGACATTATTTTCCATGGTTTTTATTTAAAAGAAAGTAGATTCACTAGTAAAACATTTACTTATGTCCCCACACCTAACAAGAAATAGAGCACTTTCCTGATATAACTTCAGTTTGCTAATTACAGAAGTTCACCTAAGTTTGATATGCAGCATACATGATGAGAACTCTTCTGCTCTGTCCAATGAGAGAAGCTCATGAGACAAGAGATGGATGAGCTTATGAACACTTGCAGGCTCTTACTAGGGAAGGGATGTATTAATTCCTGGCATTTCAGAGGAAAATTAGTGGAGGAAATTTTTTCAAAAAGATAATGTATTGTGGCTTCTTGCTTTTGTTTTCTTAACCTCTAATTGATGAAACTTATCTCCTCCAAAACTTCAAATCTGCTACAAAGTAATTGATTCTACTTTTCTTAAAATTACAGTATTCACAAATGAGGGATGAAGTATTCAAGTCAAACTTGGTCTGTGCATTTATCGTTCTTCTGTTTATCACTGCAATTCAAAGTTTGCTTCCTTCTTCAAGGTAAGTACAAAATGACTAAGAGAGCAGCTGAAAACACCTCTTTGAGGTGATAGGCCCTTACCTGGAGCCATCCATCTGACTCTCAAAGATTGAGAGTTTAACATGACTGGTTCCATGACCTTGACCTGGGTACTTGACAATTCTGGGTCTACTTGGACCACCGTAATGTATATAATCTTCTTATCACTCTGCCTAAGTTAATATCTTTCCTGATATTAACACAATAATAGCCAAACTGGAACAGTCTGCATTCCTACTGAACATTGCACCCATAAATTCAGAAAGCAATGAATTAGAAGAGTCTCAATCACGTGTTTGTTTGTCCACATGATTCCTTCATACTTGTAGTATCACTTCTAGGTCAGCAAATTTGAAAGTCAATACTACAAACACATGTTAACTAGTCACTAATAAACAATTTAAATATAATAACTCAAAAACTCACTGTAATGAGCTCACAGGAAGCTATAATCAATGTTATCTTTATAAAAAAGAAATACTTATGGCTCACAGTGCTGAAATGGGTTTCCCATTTGAAACATTATAGCCTTAATTCAAACACAGAATGTCTAGTTCCTGAGTGAGTGTTCCTAACAAAGGCTAGGGCAGGAACTATACAAGACTAGCCTTATGATGGTGATATTGTTTGTCTATTGATTTGTTTAAAGACATCTAGGAAGTTGGAAAGGCACATTTCTAGGTGTGTTTACGAGAGTGTTTCCTGAGATTTCTAGCATATGGGTTGGCAGACTGCATAGAGAAGACTCACACTGAATATAAGCAACATCATGTAATAGACAAGACTGGGACCCATGTCAAATGAAAAGCAGAAAAAGCCATCTCATATTACCATACATCTGATTGTTATAAAGTGGTGTGTTTGTTCCTGCTGCTATGGATCTCAGACCCCAGATTCTCTAGCCTTTGAATATGAACTTGAACTTTTTAGGGTATCCCAGGCTAACTCCTGTCCAGGACTGCACCAGTGATTCTTATTGTTCTGAACAGTTCATTGGTTAAGCAGATAATGATTTCTCTGGTTTTCCAGTCCAGACAGCCATTGTGAGATAATCTACCCTCTCTTATTGTCTTAGTTGGGGTTTCCATTGCTGTGAATAGACACCATGACCAAGGCAACTCTTATAAAGGAAAACATTTATTTGGGGAAGGTCAGTCCATTATCATCATGGCAATAAGCATGGCAATATCCAGACACACAGTGCTGGAAGGCAGCCAGCAAGAGACTATCTTCTGTAGGCATCCAGGAGGAGGATCTCTCTTCAGCATTGGGTGGAGCCTGAGCATAGGAGGAGACCTCCAGAATCGACCTCTATGGTGACGCACTTCTTCCAACAAGGCCTCCAATACAACAACTTCCTCCAATAAGGCCACACTTCCTAATAGTGTCACTTCCCAAGGACTGAACATGTTCAAACCACCACACCTACTGTAAGGTAATCTAATAAAACTCCTATTACAATCACATATTTTTTTCTCTTCTTCTGAAGACACCTGACTGGTACATAAGACTGGAATATTTTGCTCTGCAAAAAAGAAAACTTTAAACATTGTTAAAGTCATGTTAGAAGGCATCAAAGGTCACTTAAAGGGCTATCAGTGTCATAAGATAGGAGAGTTCTAACAATAGAATGAATAACCACTACGCCTAGAACTTCAATAAAAGCCTGGAAATTACATTGACTGAGTCTCATGAGTTCACCGTGTATTTTAAGGGCAGAAGCAGATGAAAATGAGAAAATTTTTCCATCTCTTCTGTATGAACTGTACCACAAGAAAGCCAAACAACCAGAGAGAAGAAACATTATATAAAGTATTCCAGCTTTAAAAAAAATAAGGAAATGATATAACAAAGATAACACCATCTTCCAGTCTCTAGTGAGTTAATTAATGAATAAGGAACTGTACTTCAAAGAATGAGATCAGCACAAGCAGGAGATACAGCCACATCATCTGATGGAATAACCTAAAAAAGAGCAGGAAAGGAAGCCAGGTTTGATATCCTGACTCCTTAGATTGGAGAAAACACCTGGAATGTTCTGAGCAGCTGAACAGTAGGAACCCCCGGCCTTGACTTCCAAATTCATCTTATAAATGCAATACAGCCACCATCCCACCTCAATAATTTAGTAACCAGGAATACATATCCATGGAAGAGATTGTCAAACTAACCTCTTACCAGGAAGGCCTCATATTGTGGAAAGTCATTCACTTTCAAGACAGGAAAGCTTCCTTTAGTTTGTGCCAGTTTTCTTCCAACAGATGTTGCTACTGGTTGATGCTTTGCAATGACACATAGTGGGCACCACTCCTTTATACTTACATAATGATTATGTTAAGAGATGAAGTAATCTTTGTTCATATGGCCACAGCTAATTCCTTGTCCTCGAAGAAAAAAATTAATAGACCCTGGCAAAGGCAGCCTATGCTAGCCCAGTTCTTTGTTTTAGTGCTTGCATGTTCTCAGATGTTCCTTTCCCAGAAAGGTAAACTAAAGACAGACTGGAAAATACCTTTAAATACCTTTTAAGAATATAGCAACTATGTGCATTCTTTTAATGAAATATAGAGAGAGAAAAACTATAGAGGGGGTAGGGAGGGAAAGAGAACACTGAGCTAGGGAGAGAGAGTAGGAAGATTAGAAAGTATTGATTTGACCATTTTCAATGCCACCTACAATCTATATTGTATTTGGTATTTAACTTTTTTGACACTTAAGTTTCCTCATCTACAGAATGGAGATAATGAGGGGTAAAGTGTCTGCTTAGTGGGTAGGTACACATACTGCATTTGCAGAAGACTCGAGGTTGGCCCCCAGCACCTACATCGAGCAACTCACAATCACCTGTGACTCTAGCTCCTAAGGATCTAAAACTCTCTCTGGAGTTGTACCTTCACCCATGTACACACACACACACACATACACACACACACACACACACACACACACACACACAATTAAAAACAAAATAAATATTTTAAAGATACTTTCAAGAATGAGCATGATAGTGTCCTCTTCTTAGGACATGTAATCAACCATGTCTAATTGGAGCAATTCACGCTCCTTTCTACTTCCCAAATCACATAATACACATCTGTTGAAAGGGCTAAGAATGCTGACCTCTCAGAGTTGCTTCAGTATCAAATGTGGCACCAGCTTTTTGCTGATACTGAAGTGTCATATGAACGTCCTCTTTGGGTATGATATGAGGTTCCAAATCCTTCCAAACCACAAGGTGCAGTGGGCCATTCATTCCTCTGCACTGATCTTGTCTCTCCAGCAAATGTCACACTTGTACTACCAAACCAATCTGTATTTTAAATGCAGGCTTCAGAGGATAGTTAGACCTTAATTCTAGCAAGGACTCTGATAGAGCTGTTTACAAATCCCTTGTCATTCTTTTTGAAACTCGGTTTCAGAAATGAAAGGTTTCCTTGCCTCTCAAATCCAGCAACAATGCAAAAGCGAATTCAGAACCCCTGGATGCCTGAATGGCTCTATAATTAGATGGAGTTTGCAGTCTGCTACTATAATGCCTATGTGTGCAGACACAAGTGAGCACTGAGGGGCTGTGGCAAAGACTCTCAGAGGAATTTTATATGTAGCTCCAGATCCCAGCTGAGAAAGTCTGTCCTATAGCCAATATTCTTCTTACATATCTTTAAATACCTTTAATATCCTAGAAGCTCCACCACGAAGAGAAATAGAAGATGTCTGTTGCCTTCTTTTATTACTCTGATTAACCTTAGAGACTTCTTTAAATATAAGGCTAAAAAAAAAAATCCATTTTGTAGGTTTTTTTTTTTAAATGATACTCAGAATAGTTAGCTCCTTGGAGGCTGAGAGGTACAGGGTCCATTTTGAAACAAGTTCAAACATAGGAGATTTTTGTCTCATGTCTAAACTACTCTGCCCATCTTTCAAGTCATTTCTCCAATGTCACTTAGGGCTTTTGAACATTTATATGGTTTGCTGTGATATCGCTTGCCTCTAATTTTCAGTGTGCCCTCCTGACAGCCTGCTCTCTGAATGTAAAACACAATGGTGAAATGTATCACAAAGCATTGCTTTTATAGATTTCCAAACAAGACACTGTGCAAATCTGTGCTGACAGCTGGGAGAGATGAAGCCAAGAAACCATGTGGTCTTCATGTTTGCTCTCTTGAATCCTCACCTGCTCTGAGAACTGTCTTCAAATTCAGTGTGAGACCTCTGTTCTGATACACAAGTGAATGACATGACCACCAGTGTGAGAGAAGAACATTGGCATGCCTGTTCTCTGGAGAGAATACAGAAGCATGCGGTGCTTAAGGCCAGAGGTGAAAAGTCCTATTTCCAATATGGTGTTGAAGATAGCAAGGTCATTCATTCTCTACACAGAAAGTCAACAACAGTTGACAACAGTTCACTGAACAAGTCAACAACAGTTCACTGAACACCTGCACACTCATACATGTTTCTTGGATTGTGAAGTAACCTGAAAGTAAAGCTTCATCCTACAGGATGAACAAGCATGCCCCCATTATAAGTCCCCGCAGATGCAGTATTAGTATAGTCAGGCAGGATTATACAGCTCAGACGACAAAGCCAAGAGCCATTCTTCTGGTCCCTGAATAGACCTTGCACTGGTTGCCACTTAAAACTTTGATCTCCTGGGCATCTGTGAAACTTGCTCTTCCCAGTTTACGTCTGTCACCCTTGGACACAGGTCATGCTTAATCTCAGCAGCTACGTCATATCATTGAGACAAGCTAGCTGAGCAGTCGGCTTCCTCTCTTGAGGAGCAGCCTGACAAAGTGATCCACTGGCATTCTTCAAATGCCTTTGCTTGGTGCAGGGCTAGTGAGTACCATATCCTTCTCAGGGAGTGTTTCTTCAGCCCATGGTCAGCGGGGAGTCCCAAGTGCCACAAGCACTGAAGGAACTCTCTGCTCCAAAAGCCTGCTGTATCTATCTAGAATTCCCATGTAAATTTCTTGTGAAGGAGATCCATTAACTCAAAAGTATATTTTTTCATTTTTTATTAGATATTTTCTTTATTTACATTTCAAATGATATCTCCTTTCCAGGTTTCCCCTCCAGAAAAAAAAAAAACCCTGTTCCTTCCCCCATTTCCCTGCTCATCAACCCACTCTCTCCTACTTCCAGGCCCTGGAATTCTTCTACACTGAGGCATAGAGCCTCCAGAGGACCAAGGGATCTCTTCCCATTGATCACTGACTGGGCTATACTCTGATACATATGCAGCTGGAGCCATGAGTCCCACCATGTGTACTCTTTGGTTGGTGGTTTAGTCCCTGGGAGCTCTGAGGGTACTGGTTAGTTCATATTGTTGTTCCTCCTAAGGGGCTATAAACCCCTTCATCTCCTTGAGTCCTTTTTCTAGCTCCTTCATTGGGGACCCTGTGCTCAGTACAATGGATGGCTGTGAGCCTCTACTTCTGTATTAGTCGAGCACTGTCAGAGCCTCTCAGGAGACAGCTATATCAGGCTCCTGTCAGCCAGCACTTGCTGGCATCCATAACAGTGACTGGGTTTGATGATTGAATATGGGAAGGATTCCCAGGTGGAGCAGTCTCTGGATTGTTCTTCCTTCAGCCTCTGCTCCATAGTTTGTCTCTGCAACTCCTTCCATGGGTATTTTGTTCCCCCTTCTAAGAAGGATCGAAGTATCCACACTTTGGTCTTCCTTCTTCTGAGTTTCTTGTAGTTTGTGGATTGTATCTTGGGTATTCCAAGCTTCTGAGCTAATATCCACTTATCAGAGAGTACATTCCTACCATATGTATTCTTTTGTGATTGGGTTGCCTCACTCAGGATGATATTCTCCAGATCCATCCATTTCCCTAAGAATTTCATAAATTCATTGTTTTAAAAAGCTGAGTAGTACTCCATTATGTAAATGTACCACATTTTCTGTACCCATTCCTCTGTTGAGGGACATCTGGGTTGTTTCCAGCTTCTGGCTATTATAAATAAGGCTGCCATAAAGATAGTGGAGCATGTGTCCTTATTACACATTAGAGCATCTTCTGGGTATATGCCCAGGAGTGGTATACCTGCGTCCTCAGGTAGTACTATGTCCAACTTCCTGAGGAACAGCCAAACTGATTTCCAGATTGGTTGTACCATCTTGCAATCTCACCAGAATGAAGTAGTGGTCCTCTTTCTTCACAACCTCGCCAGCATCTACTATCACCTGAGTTTTTTATCTTAGCCATTCTCATTGGTGTGCAGTAGAAGCTCAGGGTTGTTTTGATTTGCATTTCCCTGATGACTAAGGATGTTGAACATTTCTTTAGGTGCTCCTCAGTCATTCGGTATTACTCAGTTGAGAATTCTTTGTTTAGCTCTGTACATTTTTTAATAGGGTTATTTGGTTCTCTAGAGTCTAACGTCTTCGATTTTTTGTGTATATTGGATATTAGCCCTCTAATAGATATAGGATTGGAAAAGATCTTTTCCCAATCTGTTGGTTGACATTTTGTCCTATTGACAGTGTCCTTTTCCTTACAGAAGCTTTGCAATTTTATGAGGTCACATTTGTCAATTCTTGATCTTAGAGCATAAGCTATTTGTGTTCTGTTCAGGAAATTTTCCCCTATGCCCATGTGCTTGAGGCTCTTCCCTACGTTTTTTTCTATTAGTTTCAGTGTATCTGGTTTTATGTGGAGGTCCTTTATCCACTTGGACTTGAACTTTGTAAGAAGAGATAGGAATGGATTGATTTGCATTCTTCTACATGCTAACCACCAGTTGAGCCAGCACCATTTGTTGAAAATGCTGTCTTTTTTACACTGGATGGTTTTAGTTCCTTTGTCAAAGATCATGTTTCCATAGGTGTTTGGGTTCATTTCTTGGTCTTCAATTCTATTCCATTGATCTACCTGCCTATCATTGTATCAATAAAATCAGGGACTAGACAAGGCTGCCCACTCTCTCCCTACCTATTCAATATTGTACTTAAAGTCCTAGTCAGAGTATTTGGACAACAAAAGGAGATCAAAGGGGTACAAGTTGAAAAGGAAGAAGTCAAATTATCACTATTTGCAGATGATATGATAGTATACTTAAGTGACCCCTAAAATTCCACCAGAGAACTCTTAAACCTGATAAACAACTTCAGTGAAGTAGCTGGATATAAAATTAACTCAAGCAAATCAGTGGCCTTCCTCTACACAAAGGATAAACAGGCTGAGAAAGAAATTAGGGAAACAACACCCTCCACAATAGTGACAAATAATATAAAATACCTTGGTGTGACTCTAACCAAGCAAGTGAAAGATCTGTATGACAAGAACTTCAAGTCTCTGAAGAAAGAAATTGAAGAAGATCTTAGAAGATGGAAAGATCTCCCATGCTCTTGGATTGGCAGGATTAACATAGGAAAAATGGCCATCTTGCCCAAAGCAATCTACAGATTTAATGCAATCCCCATCAAAATTCCAACTCAATTCTTCACAGAGCTGGAAAGAACAATTTGCAAATTCATCTGGAATAACAAAAAACCAAGGATATTGTTCTTAACAATAAAAGAACTTCTGGTGGAATCACCATCCCTGACCTTAAGCTGTACTACAGAGCAATTGTGATAAAAACTGCATGATATTGGTACAGTGTCAAAAGTATAATTTTTAAAATTCTAAAAATAGCCAAGGCTGTTAGATGATCAGTTCCTAGCCTTATCAATTCTTAGCCTTGCATAAAAGTATAAGCAGTCCAGCAAGCACAAAAAATATTGTACAGAGACTTTTGGATCCCATGCTTCGAAGATGAGGCTATTGAAATAGTGGACCCCCAGAGAGCAGAATTGCCCCAGGAACCTAATGCTTGAAGAGAGACAGTGTAAAGCCTGAGCAGTAGATGGCATCTCCAGACAAAGACAATGATGATCAGCTTACATATATTAACTCAGACCCCAACTTAAACCTTAGCCTTACTCTGAAGGCTTAGGAGAGGGGTTGGGGGTCAATAGGTCTCCTCCCAGTGTGGCCACATTGAATAACTTTCTACCTTTCATTGTTGTTAACTGTTTTGATTGGCTTATTTGAACATAGACTATAGTCCCAAGTCTAGTAACGGAGGGAGCTGATGTTTCTGGTTACTTCTTCTCTGTACATTTGTTGTCCCCCACTTTGTCTCCCACCAGACACCATGGTAAGTGTAACTGACCACATTCCTTACAGTCCTTTTGACCCTTTTTTCTGTTTTCAATCCCACTAGCTTCTTTCCAGATTGATCTTCAACCTTGCTCCTCTCTGCTGCTCACATTCTCCCTGGACAATTCTCTAAATGACAAATCTTCAAGCATATCCTGTTCACTCCAGGCACAAATGTGCATTACTATCCCCATTACTATTCCTATAGTATCTAACTGTGTCCAACATATTTGCAAACAAATACCAAATATTTAACTTTCCTCTAAGCATTGCATTTCCTATACTTACCCAGTTAAGATGATATAATCAGTGTCATCCTGTGTTTCCATATATAGCCCTATGCAGACCCACATAGTAAGAAGTATATTGTCCCCACATATTTCCCTAAAGCTTACTTTCTGCATTCTTCCATTACTGAGTCCTGTCTTCACTGTCCAAATCTTCTGCTAAACAATTCTTCAGTTGTCTTTCAAATATACATGTCTGACTAGGGGACCTTCCCTATGAGCTTCCTAACACACAGCAATTTTTGTCCAGCTTCACAGCCTTACAAATTTAGTTGTGTGCTGGATGGCTTTATATCAACTTGACACAGGCTAGACTCGTTTGAGACATAAGAACCACATTTGATAAAATGCCTCTAAAAGATGTGGCTGTAGGCAATCTTAATTTTCTTAATTAGTGATTTATGGGGAAGGGTTCATCCTATTGTGGGTGGTGCCATTCCCTAGGCTGTTGTTCCTGGGTTCTATCTGACTGATCAAGCTATGATGAGCAAAGCAGTAAGCAGCATCCCTCCATAGCCTCTGTATAAGCTCCCACCTTGAGGTTACTGCCTTGTACGAGTTTCTGCCCTGACTTCCTCCAGTGATGGACTGTGATGTGGAAGTATAAAGCGAATAAACCTTTCCCCAACTTGCTTTTGGTCATGGTGTTTTATTACAGCAATAGTGAGACAAACTAAGACAGGTCATTAGCAAACTCCAAACACACTGACAGCTCTTATTTTTCTGCTACCTTGATGATATTCTTGATTGTGCCTACTTACACTACAATAAAAAAAAAATCTATCCTACATGGACATGCTCAAGTATTAATCACTTCTTGAAGCCTCCCTGGGTTACCTTTCTTGCTTTCCATATGATATCTGTTTATGACTTGTTTTGGATCACAGCATATCATGCTATCATGTCATTTTATACCCATATTCTCTAGGTTACAATACCCTATACAGTATAGATGATAAGTTTTTGGTCCTACTCTATGCATGAGAAGAGAGTTTATTGAAAAATATATATCATAATAAACCTCAGAAGTAAAAAGAATACTGGAAATATGAGCACATCACTCTCCAAAGTGATTAGAATGGCAGTGGTGTGATATAACAGCAAGTACTTCAAATTCTAGCTTCAACACTCATCAACTGAATTACCCATGATAACTACCTCCCTGTGAGATTTAAACACTTGTCTGTGGGGGAAAAAAAGGCCTCTTTGTTTCTTTTGAGGAATGGAAATGACATATCATTTAAAATGGGGGCCCATAGTGCTGGCATATAGAGATCAATCATCATTCAGGCAGAAGGAGGGTAAGAGATAGAGTCAGTAAACACAGTTGTACAAAGCACTAGCATATGGAAAATCTTAAAGTACACAATTTTAGTAGAAGACAGAAACTCTCTGGCCACTTCTATAAAAGCACCCTTTGATAACTTGCAACAATTTGCTGACTGGGAAGTAAAAATATAAGAGATTCCAGTAAAGACCACAAACAACCATAAAACAGAAGACAAGGGATCCAGCCCCAACGACAGTGTACATTCTTGGTGATGAATTGTTGATAGGAGAGAAAGTGATCAAAGATACTTCCAAAGACAGAAAATTACCAATAGCTTCCTATGATGATGGCAACATTGGGATACACTGTGGAGTTTGCAATAGACACAGGCTCCCCCATTGGACAAAGTTCTCATGAGATCTTGAAGCCTATGGTATAAACTTAGATGAATTGTTGACAACTTAAGAGTGAATGCTTATACCTACTTACACCTAAACTATACCTACTACCTGTAGATCTAGTGACATGTAATATATTTCCATATAAACCATAGTAATCATTAATCCAACTAAATATTAAGTTGATTTATGAGTAGGAGCATAGAATGAGAAATAAGGAAAGAAAGAGGGAAAGAAAGAAAGAAAGAGAGAGAGAGAGAGAGAGAGAGAGAGAGAATCATAAAACCCACCATGAAAGGGAAAAGGATGTGGTGGGCATCTTCTACAGCTAGAGTAATGATTGATGATACACTATGGTATAGTGTGTTAGGAGCAGATAGCCTATAAAAGGGGCTGTGACTCAGTGGGCAAAGTAGTTACCATGCAAGTACGAGTGAAGACAAGTTCAGATCCCCAACAATGGCAAATGTCAGCTGCGACTAGCAGGACATCATAATTCTAACACTCAGGGTGCAGAAGCAGAGGCAGGGCATTCCCATAGCAATGTGGCTACTTGGAATAAGTGAATAGGTAAGGCATGGGTTCCAGTGAGAGACTTTGCAAAACATAGGTAGAAAGTGGTCAAGGAAGTCTTCTGATGTCAGCCTTTGCCCTCCACATACATATGTAGACATCTACAACCATGTACCACACATTTGAACATACAAGCATGAGAATGAACATACAGACTCCATGTATACCATACATACATACTCATACTAGAAAGACAGATGGATAGATGATAGGTGGATAGATGATAGATAGATAGATAGATAGATAGATAGATAGATAGATAGATAGATAGATAGATAGATAGATAGGAAGGAAAGAAGGAAGGAAGGAAGCAAGGAAGGAAGGAAGGGTGAAAGATAGGGGGAGAAAGGAAAGGAAAAAACAAATGTTTCTTCCATAGGAACTGTACACAGGGTAGTGAATAAAGAACATGAGCAAGGTTGCCAGGGCAGTTGGGTGGGGATGGGGTGGCCTGTGCCCATATGACTCACATTCTGTGTTTTCTGCAGGCTGATGCCTATGACTATCCAGTTCTCCATCCTCATCATGCTGCACTCTGCCCTGGTCCTCATCACCACAGCAGAAGACTATAAGTGTCTGCCCCTCATCCTCCGCAAAACCTGCTGTTGGATTAATGAGACCTATCTGGCCCGAAATGTCATCATCTTTGCTTCCATCTTGATTAACTTCCTGGGAGCCATCCTAAATATTGTAAGTATCCACCAAGCCCCTCAGTTCTATGGTATCTACTATAGAGTCCAGAATCAAGAGCTTATGGAGCCAGCAACTTCTTGCATTGCCCTGCCTCAGTACCTTATCTTTATGTGCCAGTTAGCCCCAAGTTCAGGAACAGACAATAAAATAATCACCCCTGTCAGAACTATGTGTTTTACTGTGGGGAAGCTATCTTTAACCCACCAGGGGAGGTGACTTGTTCCAAAGGACCTTCATAGGCCTTCAGTTTTGTCAATGGTCAATAGTTTATAATGGTAAATAAAAATTGTCATTTATTTATTTATTAAGTACCAGATCTACCTGCTATGTGCCATGCACTGAGGGAGCACTGTCACATCTTTTTTATACTTAATAACCCACATAAACCCTATGAGTTAAGTCTCTTTTATCCCCACTTTATGGCTGAAGCAACTGAGGCTCAGAGATATGAAATAACTTACTAAAAATGTCTGTCTGACTCCATGACTCATTCTCATCTAATATGCTAAAATATATCTCTGGGTGGAGGGCACAATGGGGAAATGAAAATGAAATAGCTGTCTTTACTGAGTACCTACTATGTGCAACAGTAGGTGAGTATTATTCTCCACATTTGATGGATGAGGAAACTGCATTTCAGGAAGGTGCAATGTTTTGTCTATGACTTTCTAAAGGCTCATATGTGTTGGGGCACATAGAACTCAGATGAAACTCCAACTGCCCTAATAATCACGGTTGTTTTTAATTTGATGAACCACATTTCAATGGCTTCATTTTCTCTATATAGTCCGATCATGAGAGTAACAGGTATTTTCTGTATATGTACAGTCCGTGTTGTCTGTGGCCCAGGCAGCTAGGTTTCAAAGATGCTTGGTCTAATCCTGGTCATAGCCTTGGCATGTAGAAATAGTCTATTTGAAGCATCATCTTGTGGATAAAAGTATCATTGTGCCTTTCGGGTCCCTGAGCATTCAGTGACTCAAGCTGTAGACTTTACCAGTTGTCATCTGACTTGGAGGTTCAGACTGCCTCTAGCTCACTGTTTAAGCTCTATAGTTGACCTTGTTATAAAAGAGTCAAAGGGACAAATAAAGGGAAAACCATCATTCCATGATGTGGTCATCTGACAAATGTTGAATAGTGTGAGTCAATTGAAACTGATGCATAAGAAGTTGCTGATCTGCATGAAATGAGGTGGTAGCCAGGATTTGAATTCTTAATGAGGTAGATTTGCTGTGGGACAGCATTTGGAAAAGACTCGGATGGCTCTAGGTTGATGTCACTGCATCACTGGTGTGGCAGGAAGCTAGGAAGCTTTGGAGTCAGATAGACCTGCATTTGATTCTCAGATCTACCCATCACTAGCGTGGTGGCCCTGGTCAAGTTACTTTACTTCTCAGAGTTTCATATTTTTCAGTTGTAAATTGGGGATAACAACAGCAAGTACCTCACAAGATGATTGTGGGGCTTTTTGAATAAAGTGTTTGGCACAGAGAAGGTTTTCACCCAGTAGTTGTGACACTGGAATGCCTTCAGCAGAAACATCTGCCCTGGAAGATGCACGGCACTCCAACCTCAAGAGCCTTTCTAGAAAATGTGCCCCTTCAGGTTGCTTAAACTCTCCCAACTTTGAATCTGGAGACAGGCAATCAAGTTACCCAGGCCTCTTCTCCAACTATTCAAGTCTTTTCTGTGTCCCACAAACACACTCCAGTGTCCCAAAGCGACAGGGCAAACAGCCATCTTAACCCAGTTTCGTGATTAGCTTGCAAAAGCTTTTAGAAACTGATGCCTCCTCCTGGCAGGCAAGCCCCTCTAGTCCCTCCTACCCTGGGCCTTTGGCTGAAGGCCAGCAGCAACTAGCACACTGCTCCACTCCCAACACTCACACTGACTGTTGTTCCTGTGTCTTTTTGTTTTTTGTTGTTGTTCTTCTTTTTTTTTTTTAATTCGCAGCTGTGGTGTGATTTTGACAAGTCGATACCCTTGAAGAACCTGACTTTCAATTCCTCAGCTGTGTTTACAGATATCTGCTCCTACCCAGAGGTATTTATTTGCAAGCTCCCAGTGGTGAGAGGTGAACATCTCCACCAGCTCAGGAGCACACACTGGCTAAATGGTCTTAGAGACTACTCCAGAACCCTTGTTCCTTCTGCCTCTTCCTCCTTCCTTTCCTCTTCCCTTGGCATTTTCTTCCCTCATGCCCTCTGCTTCTCTGTCCTCTTTCTTGCTCTGTCTTTTGCATCTTTCCCTTAACTAGCTTTCCCTACTTCTCTCTCCATTCTTCTTCCTCCCTTCCTAACTTTCCCACCTTTCCTGCTTTCCATTAATCTATTTCTTTTGTCTCTTCCTTTCCTGATAATTTCATCTAACGTCACCTATAAAATTCTGTAGGAGAATGTGCCAGGGTCTCTGTGATTGAATAAATTTACTGCTCCAACAGTGTTAAAGGGGAGGGAGGAAAGGAAGAAGGAGAGAAAGGAACAGAGGAAGGAAGGAAGGAAGGAAGGAAGGAAGGAAGGAAGGAAGGAAGGAAGGAAGGGAGAGAAAAAAGAAGGAAAGAAAGAAAGAAAGAAAGAAAGAAAGAAAGAAAGAAAGAAAGAAGAGAGGAAAGGGGAATAAAAGAGGAAGGAAAGAAGGAAGGAAAATAGAAAATGCATAAAGAAGGATAAAGAAAATAGAAAAAGAAAAATACAAAAAAATACAGCTAAACTTACTCCAAAGTAGTAGGGAGAGTTTCCAGAGAACCTCTGGGTCTGAAGACATCTCATTAGGATGCCTGTCATCACTGTGCATGTTTATTTGGCCACAGAGCTACTTACTGATCCATGGACTTTCAGGTCAGTCTATAGGATCTGTTAGTCTAGACCTGTATATATTAGAGATTCTCTGTCAAGAAAGACATTGTGTCGTAGCCCTGGGAAACTCTAATCCCATATTAAGAGGACCATGGGTAGGCTTGTTCTCTAAAAGGGGGCATCCTCAGAGAGCTTACCAATGTGTAAGATGAGAAAAGGCTCCAGGTGGTCTCCCTGGGTCTAGGAATTGGACTGAGAACCATTGAATCCTCCATGTAGTCCCATGAAAGAGGCTGCTAATGCTACCATGTTGTAATAAAATTAGTATTCAGAGAGTAGCCTGCTCAATCACAATCTTACCTTCTCTGCCTTGCTTGCTTCCTCACCTCTTCCTGTCCTTTCTTTCTCTTTGAACTCAATTATAATGGCGTGGTGCTGGCACTTGTACTATAGCTTCCTTCCTTATTCTTTATCCTAGTCAGAGGAGGAGAAAACAGACTCTTCCTGGGATGTGCAAGGATAGATGAGGAAGACCACAGAACCTGGTTCCTCCTCAATGTATGAGATTCTGTGTGTTCCCAGCTTCCTAAGAACTTCTTGTTTTGAAGAGTATATAAAGAACCCCAAAACTAAGGGGAAAGGAAAGCTAAGATGTGGAGAGTCAGAGCTGGTCTAAGCTGGATTTCACTTGCAATCAATTTCTCTTGCTTGTTTCCTCATCTGTGAAATGGGAAAATGAATACCTTGCTGTCTATTTAATTGGCAAGTGCTAGCTCCTGGCACGTATCTGGCATGAAGCCAGTGTTCACGGCATGCTAATTTGTGTCACCCATCACTCTAAGTCAACTCTCTATACTTGGACATACATCTGAGCTCCAAGTCTCAGGACCACAGCATTCATTGACTTTTTAAAGCTCTAAGAAAGGGGTCATCATGCTTTATGATGAGTGTTATCTCTACACCTCAGACTCCACAAATATAAAATAAAGTTAAAAGTAATTCTCACAGGAAAGTTATAAAAATTAAGCAAATACATCCATATAAAGTATTTACTTCTGGATTTATCATTCTATTATAGTGATATATAATATATATATATAACCATTCTATTATACATATATATAAATATAATTTAAAAAATATTTCCATTTAAAAGAATTGAGTACTTAGGAAACACCTGGAACAAAACAAGATTTACATATTAAATGTCTTACACTACATATTATTACCTGTTTAAAGGTCTTGTGTGCACTATCGATATACATTATAAATAAGCATAGTCGTGTGTTCATACATATACTTTAAAACAGAAATCAAGTAAAAAGTCCAAATGAACCCAAAGTGGAGACATAGAGCCTTCCCCTATAACCAATCTTACTCAGAAGTCAGTAAATGACAGTCAAAGAACAAATTCTTCAGTATGACTACCACTTGGCTTGACCTACAGTTTACCACTTCAGTCTGTGTACCTAGTTGTCTCTCTAGGCTCCTGTCTGCTAAACTAAAAGAACTTAGACATTCAGAAACTCTGAAAGCCTACTCTAGCTCCCAGCATACATTAGGGTCTCTCCCCAAGCAAAATGTGCCATCTCTCTGAGCCTTGCTTTCCTCTGCTATGGATATGATGCCTGCATATTACCCTGTGAGAAACCATACCTAGTTGAAAGCCTACTACAAAATTTGGATTATCTTTTCTAAACACAAAGCTGTTATGTGATGCAAAAGGTAATAATAGTAATAATTTAGCTCCATATTCAAAGCTTGTCCCATACTGAAAAATAGTGAAAATAAAGAAAATCAGGGAAAATAAGTTACATTCCAACTGAGGAAGGAAAACATATCAGTCTATAAGATGAATGTAGATCACATGTGTAAAACCAGAAGGTTGTCATTTTCAATACCTTCTTTTGGCTCTCAAGAGGCTCAGTAGGAAAATCTTTCAGAATCAAACCTGCATGCTTTTGTTTCTCTCTACCCCAAAAGATCACTGTTTGTAAGAGTGAGTCGCTGGGGCTTGCTATGCTATAAATGATCCAAGAGAGCAGGACCTCCAGTAGAGGTTTCTCTCTCTGAGTCCTGCTTCTGGGAGTCACTCTTTAGAGTTGATATCATCTTCAAGCCTCTCTGTCCTGCCCCATCACAAACACTGCAGGCATCATCTTAGTACCTGCACACCACTCTTCGTACATTGACCTATTCAGTTAGGACATGTTTCAAGCACCTTCATATTTATACAGGTTTTTAAGAGTGGAAAATAAATATTGTAATGTTACTATAAAATTACCCAGACACCAGCCTCAAAACAGAACCTAATGTCTCTTTAACAATTTTTCAGAAAAAATGAAGCCACCCATCTGATAAATCACAGGGCAATATCTCCATTTCCCCTTGGGACTAATAGAAACAAGTAAACAGAACACATGAAACAGTAGCTTTCAAGATACTGACTACAAAGCAATGAAGGCAGTAAGTCCCAAAAGGTAGGAAGCAAATGGAGTGAGTCCTGGCATAGTGTGAGCTTTGTTCAGACCATACTTCAGGGAGATGGGCCCAAATGAAAAGCAGTGATTTCTTGCCTTGAGAATAGACAGGTAAGAGTCAGGAGAGAGTAAGATGGCTTAGAGGTTGTAGAACATACCACCATAGAGGAAAGGATTGCACAGAGAGACTCAGCTTCAGAGTATCCAATCAGCACAGGCAAATGAGAAACTAGTGATGTGGAAATAACCACCAGAATGCATCAGTATCTGTAACTCACATGGGCTGAAAATAGTGTGTGTCACCTTACTGACTAAAACACGTCACAGTCTACTAGACACTGAGCAGTGCAGGGGCTACAGATTCAGTTGTTTTAAATGTCTATTCCTAGATGATACTCTGCTCTGATTCTTTCTTTAAAAAGTTGTAAACGTAAATTCTAAAAATGAAGCCTTGTGATTTCCTGTGATTCAATTATATTTAAGAATGAATCTTAAGAGCACACATAGCAATTTTAAAAACCTCCAGGATTTGAGAAAATAAAGTCACTGAGACTAGACTCCAGTCAATGATAGCCAGACATTTAAAAGAACTGTGATTTATAATGAAGAGAGGAATCAATGATGAGAAATCAAGATAGAACTGACTGTATAATATAATTATTATAATTTTATGCTGGGCAGTGGTGATGTACATCTTAATCCTAGCACTTGGGAGGCAGAGGCAGGTGGATTTCTGAGTTCAAGGAGAGCCTGGTCTACAGAGTGAGTTCCAGGTCAGCCAGGGCTAAACAGAGAAACCCTGTCTTGAAAAAAAAAAACAAAATAATGGTAAAACAATAATAATAATAATAATAATAATAATAATAATAATAATAATTTATTGCATATGTTTAAATAACCTATAAAAGGTGAGGTAAACACTATAAAATGTGAGATAAAAAGAAACTACACTACAAGAAAGTGAGATTAGACATTGTAAACAAAACCAAAGGAGCAAAATTGGTGAAATAGCAATAGAAGTATTAAAAATAAATTACTAAATAAAATAGGCCTTAAGACCAACACTAAAAACAATTTTAAACAATTTTACAGCTGCATAGTTTGAGTCCTCTCTCACAAAAAGAAGCAAACTAAAGAATTAACCAGCACTTCTTTTCCAAGTCTGATGAAAATTATAAATCAAAATATCCCTAAACAAATACCAGACACAAGAAACAGTAAACACACACACACACACACATACACACACACAAATCAGATTTTTCAAAACTAGTAATAAAGGAAAAATTAAGTGAACAAATCAAGAATAGGTAGGTATATTATACACCAAAAATGATAAGAACTACAACAGATTTTATAAAATAGGCAAACATGACCACTCAAATATAACATTGTATCACATCATGAAACAGTCACATGAATGCACACACATAGAAACACAGACACACACATACACACACACACACACACACACACACTGCTTCTTTCTTAAGATAACTTGGCCTAAAAACCAGCTTAGAATATGATGAAGGAATTCCATGAGCACCACTGGTGACCCCTAGATTATGCCATCTTCATTGTTTGAACATTCATGGAACCCAGACTGAGGTTGAGCTGGAGCAACTCCATGTTTTTCCTGTACCTTACATGGCACTTACAGCATGATCTGGAGTTGCTAGAGATCAGGTTGTGCATATGAGTCAATGAGTATTTGGATTATTCCCTTGAACTATGGTGACTGTTGAAAACGGTCTTCTTGATTTCTTTCCCTCCCACAAGTGTGAGTGGAGGATGGCATGGGTTTGGGCAGAACCCAAATGGTCACAGAGAGTTCAATCTGTCTGAGTTGTGTGTGCAAATACTCAATTCCTCCTACAGTTGTGATGGTGTAGTTACTCTTGCACCTCTTATAAGAAAAAAATATTGTGTGTTGCCAAGATAATTTGTGGTATGCTATTATAGTGTTGTAACATGAATGTTGTGCCATCCAAGCTGGAGCATAGAAGGACCTTCGTTAAAAGTCGTGTATTAACAAATGCATGCTTTGGTGTGAATGAAGTTTGTTTCATGATAATAAATCCCTTTATAATTTGTCAAGTCATGGGAATCCAAGATTTTCAGACTTGAAGGAGTTAGCTTTATTCAGGACTTCCCATGTCAGTGTATTATCTAAGAAAAGAGAATCTTGAGTATCCAGAAGTAGAGAACTTCTCCATGGACACACCCTATTCCTTAGAACTGTTGAAAGAATAATTTCAGCTTGAGTTGTGTTAACTATTGAATAACATGGGGTATGATAGGTCATTTTAGAGTACTTTACATGGAATATGTCCCCAACAAACATATGACTATACTCATTTAGTCTGTGCTCCAGGAGCTTACCCTTGAGATAATATACATCCCACCCTGTTAAACTTATCCCATTTTATATTGAGTTCATTTAGCATTGGGCTCTCACACTGCCAATTTTTGTGACTATACATCCAGACATAATTCATTCTTCATCCTGAGTTACCTTCCTTTTCTTCACATGCCAGTGTGAGGTACACTGCAGCATCTAAAAATTATAGAGGTCAAATTATCTTATTATTGAATCTCTTTTTTCTGAATAGATATTCTCATTCCTTTTTCTTAATAGAATTGTGGATTTTTCCCAGGACAAATACTTTGTAGTATGTATATTTATGTAATTTATATATTAACAAATACTGTAATAGAATGACTTGATATACATTCAAACAGATTTTAAATCACTATTTTCTAAGAAGTTCTGTGTTACAAATGTATTCAGTGAGTGGTGGTGCCTAAACTTATGGGCAACAAAATTGAAAAAGAACCCCAATTTTTACAATCACCTCCACAAACAAATGACACACATTTGATTATCTTGGAATAAAATAAAATAATAACACTGTTCCAATACACAGAATGTTGAATTCATAGACACTACAAGGGGAAAATTATGATGGTGTTAAAACTAGAGAAATGTTACATTTATAACCTCTTTCACAACTCATGCCATTAAAATATCCAGAAGAAACAGAGAACTTCATTGCTCTAGAGATCACAGATTGCATTGGATATAAGAACTGAATTCAAAACAACTTACAACATAGAGAATGCTAAAATAGCAGTAGCATATTCTATAAGAGAAAATAATTCATCAAAGAGCTGTATTTTAACTGTGGGCACATATGACATTATTAGATGATAGATGATAGATAGATAGATAGATAGATAGATAGATAGATAGATAGATAGATAGGCAGATAGATATAAATATCCTCCTTTACAGTTTTATTTTGAAACCTTTCTTTGTTGTCATTCAAATGTTCTGAGAAGCCTCAGAAGAGTACATCTCATCCTTTGGCCTCTTGGCTTTTCACTATTATCTTTCCCTATTAAATATTTTCACTATTTCTTCTCTACATCATCCCCTCAAACCCTGATCTTCATATGTTTTTACATATTCTCCAGGGGTTCCTTGCACACATACACTTGTAGCTAAATAATGATAAGTGTGTGACTCTAAGCACAGTTGTCTCCGTGAGGTAACATAACAAGAGTTTAAAGACTATCTTTTGCTAGACAGAAACTCAGTAACAAGTGATATTGGGTCCAGAATCTACCATGTTATAGGAAACATACAATTGATGGATCCAGACCGAAGAAAAGAGGTTTTACATTGCTACACAAAGCTATGATACTTCTGTACCCCCTGCTGCTGTCCTCTATTTAGTTCCTAGCCTTACCTCCCACTACTCACTCGAGGTAGAAAAGGAACAGAGGTATTGTGCAGGACCTCATTGTCTTTCATACCTCTTGTATGTAGTGCTTTCAGAAGTCTCAACCTTAAGTAGAAGTTTAGCTAAACCATTCAAGTCAATGTGTTGATTCTTTTCTGTGGATAGAGATGGGAGAAACCTGTTAACACAATTGATCAAGGCCATTAAACAGAAAACCACTAATCCCCTGTGAAAATATGACTTCAGATGCCTTGAAGATTCATAAGGATAGATAGAGAAAGCAGGAAGATGGCATGGATTCTGTTGGCCTCTCTTACCAGTTATTCTTGTGATTAGTTGCATGGGTCTTTTGTTTAATCAAAGGAATTAATCCTTCCAGCACCCTACTCCATATACACTGGAATTAGATTCTTTTGTCTTTCTACTTGCTGTCTACAAACTCACCTCTTCTTCCCCTTTTTAGACATGCCTTCTCTCCATGAAATATGCTTGCTCTTGCCTTTATACACCTATCACAGTTAGTCATGTTGCATGTTTACATGTCTGCCTCATATTTACTTTTACTATGATTTCCTTTAGGTCTCAGATATTTATTTCATTTACTGGACTTCCAATGCCTATCTATCACCTGTCCTAATTACAATGGGCATTCAATAAACGAGCACCACATTTTTATTTAACTAGAGTGTGCCCAAAATTTTTTGCTGCAATGACATAATCATTTCCATAGGTTTTGATATAATGCATGAATTATAATTTAAATCAACACAGCCAGGCATAACCCTGTGCTGTGCTGAAGGCAACAATGAAGACCCCTTGGATCTATTTTTCTTCCCTGTAGCCTGTTTTAAAATGGAGCATCCTGGAAGTTTCTCTGAATAGAGAAAATTGTGCAGAATGAGCTCTTTTTGCATCTGGTCTCTTTACACATGGCTTCTTGCACAAAGGCATCAGAGTGACCTATATAGAAATCTTGCCCATAAAAAGACCTTAGAGGGCAACTGAAGATAGATTATCCTCCCATTAGTACAAGGATTGGTAAGTGGGTTTATTAGGAAAAACAGACAAGGTAAGGGATGCACCAAGCAAAGGCCTTAAGGCAGAGGCAGTGCCTGACTCTCTTCTTAGCCTGCCCCATATGCTGACTTACAGAGGCTTGTCCTCAGTGAGAAATCACCTGGGACACTGTCTACATTTATCTGTGCATATTTGTGAAAAGGTTACATAAATGAGTTAGTGTCACTTAGGAAATTCATACTACTTCTTCAAATATTTTTAGAACTCTTAGCTATCTCCCTATCCATATAAAAGGTGTCTTTCTATGTAATAGAAAAGAGATAAAAATATGTACAGGACAGCTGTAGTATGATCAAACCCCACATTACTACTAGAATCACACTAATTCGAGCTGGCTATGTCTAGATTACAGAGACCCCTTTTTCTAGCTTCAAGATCATGAACCGTTTACTTGGCACTATGGCTGTTGGATTCTTAACCTATACAGTGAGAGCTGTGAGTTGTTGAATACTTCAAAAAAAATATGTTCAGATTTTGAGATCAAAATGGTGCTATGACAATATGAATTTTACTAATCACAATCTAAACTCAACATCCTGAATATGCCAGGATAGTTCTGTAAAGAAAGTACGCAAGGTGTTTCCCACAGAATGCTGAAAGCTGTCTGTGTGGACACTACGAGATTAATCCCCTATTCAAGTTCTTAGCTGATTTCAAATTTGCAATTTGAGAAGTAATGCTCAGCACAGAATGGGAGATATCTCTGTGAGGTATAATGTAGGTTGCGGACAGGGGGTACTTCTCAGAGGAAAGGACACCTCACATGTGAGGAGATACAAAGCTTACTCACCTGGATGAGATTTGAGCATCAAACAACTGAGATGTGAGAGGTGGGTCTAAAGAGTGGAAGAAAATGCTACTGTGAGCTCTGCTGTGTGGGAATTTGTGGGCTTAGAGAGCAAAGAAGGGATTTCTGGTAAAGAACATGGTCAGATGGGTGTTTCAGAAATGCTAGGTAGAGAAAGAATGCAAGTGTGAGCTTAGAGATGCTGAAGCCCAGGAGCAGGTTTAGATGGGAAAAAATGGAGGATAGATGACAGGATTGCTCAGTGAATAAAGGCATTTGCAACCAAACCTAATGGTCTGGGTTCAAATTCCATAAACCACTTTGTGGAAGGGGAGCCCTAACTCCAACAAGTGATCATCTGACTTCCATGTGTACGTTTTAGCACTCATGTACATACACATACATACATACATACATACATACATACATAAATGTGTGTGGGAGGGTATTAAAAAAAATTCTTCCCAAGCTGCTTCTGAGAATGGAAACAAGGAGAATTGATCGAAAAAGCTGGGGGCAGACGGTGGTAGTGATGATCAGTTAAGAGTATAAAGTAGAACTTAAAAACTAAAGATGGCTGACTGTGGGACATGGGAAAGAAGGAGGCATCAAAGACAAGACTAGGAAGCTGGAGAGATGGCTCAATGGTCAAGAGCCCTGGCTGCTCATCCAGAGGACTGGGGTTCTCATCCCATCAACCATTTGCAGTTCACAGCTATCTGTAAATCCAATACTACAGAATCTGACACCATCTTCAGGCTTCAGTTGGCACGTTTGTAGTATACATACATGCAGACAGAACAGATAAAATGATAAAAACGTATTTTTACAAAGATGATGCTGGAGGGGAATCATGTGAATGATGGAGCTACTTATAGAGACAAGGAGCAGAGACTCTGGGCAGTAGGAGGGAGGGTTCAGTTTGAATTCCTAGAGACAAGCGGGCAGCTGAGCTAAGAGAGGAAACTCAGAGGTTCCTGTGAATCTGAGCACCTTTGTTCTCTGTTTGCAGTACTTTGTCTTCACTGGGGTGTTGGCCATGGTGACCTGTGCAGTATTTCTACGACTCAACTCTGTCCTGAAGCTGGCTGTGCTTCTCATTATGATTGCCATCTATGCCCTGCTGACAGAGACCATCTATGCAGGTCTCTTTCTGAGTTATGACAACCTGAACCACAGTGGAGAGTAAGTATCCATCACAATGCTTATGTGCCCGGCTATCATGAAAATGAAAACACTGGGCAAGTGATAGTTTTATGGAAACTGAGTGATTGGCTTGTTATGAACGTATTTCAGCTCAAACACTGTCCAGCTTACATATGTAGGGAAAAATCTCGAATTTTCAACATACAAGCTATAGACTAATCATAATAGTAAAATTTGGACTAAGTTGGATGTGGGTAGCTTAGACTTCCTCTACAACTAATAATTAATTTCCTCAACATTAGCAGTACTGAGAGGCCTGTGGGATCTAATTTTAATTTAACTATAGCAATATTGGTAAAAAAAAAAAAAGTAATCACTGTACATTGAGCAGTTTTGATCCTTCATTATTATCTCTGAAACTTAGAAAAATGCAAGGAGTAACATATAAGTCAAGATTCCTTAGAGCACAGAGCCTGAGAGCCAGCTTCGAGACTGAAACAGTTCCAGGACAATGAGAGTGAGAAGGGAGCTGATACCAGAGAAGAGGATGATGGTTGATGACTCAGGCAGCATAAGTTGTTAAGAGATTCAGCCCATGCCTTGGAAGGTCCACTCAGTCAGCTACCAGAAGTGTCAGCAGGGATGGAGAAAAGTAACTCAAGAGTGGAATAAGGCAGAAGAATGTGTCTTCTGGCTCCTTCACCCTTCTTCCCTGCTTTGACCACACTTCAATCTCTGGATATATTTCTAAAGACATTACTTGACCTACTCAATAGCCAGTGAATCAAACCAGACCTTGTTCAGGAAGAACCAGACATCAAATACCAGGCTGACTGGGATCAAGGATAGGAAGAACATGTGTCTAGCTAGAATAAATTTCTAATATTCTGAGAGGGTAAAGGCCAAGAAAATCCAATAAATCTCCCAAAGTGTCTGGTCTACATGCCCATGAGTCAGCCCTGAAAGTGAACAGTAGTCATCAGCCATGTTATTTTCTGTATCAAAGAACAAAAAATATCAAACAGTGTTAAGATTCCCTTATCTGTTACTAATCTCGTCTTTCTTCCAAAAACAATCAACTGTTTTGCTGAATTAAGGAATTTTTGTTGTTGTTAATTTCTTTCTATTTTCATGCATGTGTGTTCACATGTGTGTGAGTGCACATGTGTGTCACGCATGATGTGAAGGCCTGAGGTTGGTGCAAGGAATAGTCTTCAATAGTTCTTTTATCTTATTCACTGATGCAGGGGTCCTTCAATAAAATCCACAGACATGGCTGGTTTCGCTATCCAGCTTACTTATGGAGACCCTTTCTCTACCTTTTGAGGCTGGAATTACAGCCAGGCTGCTGTGCATCCCAGTGATTAGATGTGTTCTGAGGCTCTGAACTCCAGTCATCATGTGTGCATGTCATCACCACTGAGCAATCTCCTCAGTCCAAAACACTGAATGTATCCACTCCAGTTGTTTATGTTTGGCATCTGCATCTTTGAAATCCAATGGTGTTTTTATACTTGTGTTGGCATTGTCATAGAGTGTTATCTTTTTAAGATCCACATCAGTTGATACCTATAGATTTAGTCCATTTTGCCTGAAATCTGTACATACTCTATAGTGTCAATATATAAAAATATAAGTTAACGTTTTGCCTATTAATAGAAAGTCAGGCTCTTCCTAGTTTTGTTTGCATGTGTCTCCTAGGGCTTTGTGGTAAAACGCACTTGCTGGATTGTAGGTTAACTGAATTCACTATTTGAAAACAATATCAGATTGCCAAATTGCTTTCCAACATGATTCTAGCAATTTTCCTCTTATAGGCAATGGCCCTGTTGCTCTTTTGCCATTGCTGCTGTTAGACTTTTGAAATCTTGCTGGATTCATGGATGTCTATTTTTTGGTGTACATAGCATACATATGTATGTGTATGAACATGTTTGTGTGTATAGTTCAAATACATACATGTATACACATGCACACATGTACACATGCACACACACTGAAGCCCAACTTGGCATCAGATATTATCCCCAATTTCAGTCTGCTGTTGAACCCAGTCTAGTTAGACAGTTTAACCCTGGGAAAGCCTATCATTGATTACCCTCTGTCTTACTCCCTAGTGCTGAGATTACATCTATTCACTCCTGTATAGCTTTTTTGTTAAAACATAGGTCCTGGGGATTCAAATTCTAGTCCTCATGCCTATGCAGAAGGCGCTTTACCCACTGAGTGATCTCCCTAGCCTAGAACTGTGCTTTATATCACTTTTTAAATTTACTATTCTCTAGTTATAAGTAAGTCTATGCACAGTTTCCTTATCTGTTGGCCATTTGACTTAAGTAGCCAGGTCATACATACTCTTTGCCATGTTTCTATGAAACTAGTCACATTTTTCCTGCTAAATTTCTAAGAGTTTGCATCATCTCTAATTGACAAGTAAATTATCACTGCTCATGTTGGACAACATAATTTTTATAGATGAATGTTTTATAGAATAGCCAAGTGGAGCTAATTAGCATGCATAGCCTAACACTTATTTTTGTAATGAGGGCACTTAAAAATCAATTTAGCACTTTCCCAATATACCACACTATATACAGAATATATAACATATTGTCTCTTATTCCATAGTGTACAATAGACCTTGATTTTCTCTCTGGCCTAGCAGAATGTTGATATAATCTGACCAAAAAAATTTAATACCCATTTCCAGCTCTGGTAAATGTCACTTTACCATCTACTTCTATAAAGTTCAACAATTTCAGATTACGCATCTAACTGAGAACATCTAGCTTTCTATGCCTGCCTTAATTCATGCAACAGATTCATCTATATTACAACAAACATCAAATTTCCTTCTTTTTAAAGGCCAAATGGCAATCCTGTATAAATGTGTGTCTTTGTTATCCATAAATATTTTTGAAATATATGCAGGTTGTTCACTCATGTTCATTATATGATTATTCACAAGATATAACAATTGTTTTACATTTCCAGACATTAATGTGCTATGCATGTATACCCTGTGTTCTGTGTGTTTTGCACTCCTAGATCTTCAGCATTAATGGAAGCAGCAATGGCTTAAAGCTTTAATCCAGACTACTTTATTAGAAAGTTTCTTCCCTCCATAAACCTCAAACTGCCCACAAGTAAAGTTCAATATAAATTTTTTGTTTGCATTGGACGGGGAGGGCGGTCATCACAACACTTAATGGACAGGGCTTCTTGCTGGGCCCTCCAAAAAATGTGATCAGAATAAATCTAGGACCTCTTCCCTTTATTATAAGCACATCGAGCCTATTGGGTGAAAACCCCCAGTGTTATAACTTCATCTGTCCTTAGCAATCTCCTTTTAGACTCTAACTCCACATACAGTTATAATGAAGGTTGTGGCTTTAACCAATGAAGGGAGACACAGTTTGTTCCATAGCATTGCCCCTGGGCTAGTGTAACTCAATGTGCTTATCACATAGAACGGTCATTCTTAGTCTCATCTCCTTCTAAGGAGAGAGGTTTACTTTTTTATTATTATCATTATCACTATTATTAAAAGTGTTTTGAGGAAAAGTTAGTAACTTCTAAGTAAGGATTGTAAAAGTAAACATAATTCCAAACTCATGGCCAAGAGTCAAACCCTTCTCTCAGCTACATCCTCTCTAAATGTCTGCCATTAATTAGTTTTGTGTTCCCTCATTCTCAGCTACCAATAGAGTCAAGCTGGAAAGAAATGAAAAGCACAGTTAGCCTCGGTCTCAGCTGAAGTATATAGATCAAACGAGACTGCATCCCCCTGGCCATCAAAGGCCAATAAGACTTACCTAGTGCTTTAGTTAGAACATACTTAGTTCATGCTCATTGGGACATTTCTTCAGCTTGCTCCTGTTTCTCTGGAGAACGGCAGAGTGATTATAAAATATGGCAATCACAAAGAACCTTGGGTGAGGCATCCTGGTCACTTCTCCATTGGAACAATCCTAGTACCTGAGACTATTTTCTCTCATCTGCTCATGACAACCTTCTGTCTCAGGAGATAATACTGAGCCCAAAATAGGAGTGGCTTCCTCTTTAGTGTCATATCAGTCACAAGACACTTGTACTCCTTAGCATTCTTTCCCAGGAAGCACTATAGTGAATTGCTTAAGAATCTCAGTTTTGGAGTTAAACCACTTGGATTCACATCTCAGCTTTTTCACCTGCCACATTTGTGAACTTGACTGAGTTCATTTAAAATGATTCCAGCTTCTTCAGCCCTTGCTGTCCTCAACAGTGAAGTGAGAATAACACCTGTTCCTTTTCTATAGGAATGTTCTTCCAAAGGATCAAACCTGGTAATCATTGGCTCAGTGTTGACAACTACTATTAAACTTGATCTCTCCCTTCCACAAATGTGAGGAATCTAGAAAGTTCTTCATTTTCATCTCAGGACTTTGGTTCCATTCTCCCAGCCTGTCTTCATAATGAACCCCATCCCAAACCCATCTTGTCAACATGTATTCTTTCTTCAAATCCTTCAGTGGCTTCCTGTTACCTTTGAGAAGCTTAAAGTTCGTTCATTTGCTGGGGATATCTGAACTATCCTTCCTCAGACCTGTACTAAATTCTTCAGTTTTACCTCCTATAACTCACAGGTTATATTGTAGGATGGACTTTGGCAGTGGGAATTCATATACTGTTCCCCAAATGACCTTCTTATATATACCTCCTCCTGTGTTGATGTATCAATTTTTGGAAGTCTAACCCACAGTTCTTAAGACATAACTCAAGGATAATCTGCTTGGTGACAGCCTTAGTTATTATTTCTCACTTTCTACCCCATCACCGCATTAACTTCTTGTTGACACTCATTAATTTCCATGTCTTTTTCTTCCATTACAACAGGAGCTTTAGAGGACAAAGAGTGTCACTAGGATTCACATTCTCATCATTTAATAGTATTTGGCACTGGGCTTCCAATTAAGTATGTGCAGAACAAAATAGGCAATGAAAATGAAGGAGTACTTTAAAAAAATATATTAGCTCACTTGGAGTCACATAGTAATATTGATTCATACTAAGTTGATACTTCACTAAGATGCCTGCAATTGTGTGTCACTATTGTCCTTAAATTGTGTGTACCTCATCTTGTAAGCACAACTTTTTACTTACTTGCAGTACTTCACAGATAATGCCACTCCATTCGACCACAATTTAGACCTTGTTTTGCATAATTTACTATCCCTTTCTCTTATAGTTTTTATTTAATACATACATTCTAACTGCTAATCAAAAATCTATTTATGTATCATTTATGAAATCTTGTTGACATCTTGAAATAGAGGTAAAATACTTGAATCTGCCTAGGCATTATAATAGAAATCATAAGGTATAGAATTAAGTCTAGTTCTTACTTCTACTCAACAATAGCCAAATTTATAATTCAGAAAATCAGTACTCTCCATTCATCTTTTCCAGTTCTAGCAATAATTACCCACTTCACTTAGTAATGATGGTACCAGGAAAGGCTTTCCCTACAATGTTCATTTTGAGTCCTGGAAGTAACAATGATGGTGTCTGTCCTATCCTCTCCTTCCAGAAGAACATCAAAGGCATTTATTTTACTCCTTGTAAAATGGACACATAAAGGCATTTAGAGAATTTAAAATCTCCTAAAATTTACCATGCACCTATTGTTGCAAAATAGATGCTTACAAACAGAACAAGTTTCATTTTGGCTTTTCATTTCTGCATTCATCTGTCCCATGTACACATGAACACATGCTATGTTTCCTACCTGCCAATTCTCAATTTTAGCATTTAGAGGCTAACTGTGAGTAAGGAGTTTCTTGAAGCTTCCTAGGCTATAAAGAAGCCATTGCTAACAAAATCATCCTTGCAAGACTGCATCACTAGTAATAATCACTGAAGACATTTCAGACACAAAATTTATAGTGCTCACAACTGAAAATAAGTTGAGATAGATGAAGTGAAGAAAAATGACACATGCAAAAGTATTTGGAAAGAACCAGGGAAAGTTGGAGCTGGCAAAACCTAGATGTCATGTGTCACTGGAGCAGATCCACTTTGTTCTAAATCGCAATCTATATGATGTCTGTTTGCAATCAGAATGTCCAGTGCTTTCATGCTCAACTGTCAGCATCTTAAAAATCTTAGGAAGTTTAGTAAAGAGCTCCCTTCACTTTTATTTTACATAGACTAACAACAGCAAAAATAAATAAAGAAGGAAGGAATGAAGGAAGAGGGGAAGAAGAAAGAAAGAGAAAGAAAGAAAGGAAGGAAGAAAGGAAGGAAGGAAGGAAGGAAGGAAGGAAGGAAGGAAGGAAGGAAGGAAGAAACAAAGAAACAAAGAAACAAAGAAAGAGAAGGAAAGAAATAAAAATATGTGAAGCCAGTTCATATACTTTACAATCATGGTAAAGATGAGGAGACAATGGCCAAGGGTTATTCCACATAAACAATAAGAGCCAAATAACTGTCACCTAACATCACATGGCCTTAACCCTCCCTCCTGTCTGTCTACTTGTTTTAATACATACTACACCTCCTGCTGAGAGCTTTCGATAGGCACTGAAGATTACCCATGAATAAGATACAATTTAGGTCATTTAGGAGCTTAAAGGAAAGTGACTTTAAGTAGGTGTATACAGGAGGGGTGTGTTCGGTAAGGTATAGTAGCTTAGAAGGAGAGATCATGAAAATCTTAACTGATAACCGTACTTCACTGCGCGCTTAGCTCTATGAACTGGAGTAAATTACTTGACGTTTTATTTCAGCATTGTTTCTGGACTAGAAATCGCAACATGTAATTTGAACAGGAATTATTATTGCTTTCCTGTTTTTAATTCTTTAATAGAATTTCCCAAGTAGTGTGTGAATGTTTATATTCATGTATATATGAAATCCCAATAATATTTAGGAGAAAATCTAGCTATTCTCAGTTTCTAATGTATGATGATTTTATAACTTTATTATTATTTCTTCTTTCACTCTGGGTATGTACCCAAAACACTCTTGTTATCCTCCTTCCCAGTTTCTCCTCCGCAAACCCCATATCCCATCTTCCCTCCCTTTACTTCCATGAGGGTATTCCTCCACCCACCCATCCACTCTACCTCACCACCCTAGCATTCCCTTATGCTGGGGGTACCAAGCCTTCACAGGACCAAGGGCCTCCTTTCCCATTGATGCCAGATAAAGCAGTCCTCTGCTACATTCACAGCTGGAGCTGTGGGTCCTTCCATGTGGAACCTTTGGTTGGTAGTTTAGTCTCTTGGAGCTCTGGGGCGCCTACTTGGTTGATATTGTTGTTCTTCCTATAGGGTTGCAAACCCCTTTAGCTTTTACTCTTCTTCTTTCCTGCCTCTTTTGGTTTACTTGTTGCTCATTGAATTCAATGAGATTGCCCAAATGAGCATGAGTGGAAGGTAATTTGAACAAGTACAACTTGACAGTGGCTATACCAGTGAGGAATGTGATTCTTCCTACCCAACAACCATTAAATTCTATAGCTCTTCCTTATAGAGCAGAGCCTTATGAGCTGTAAGCATCCCAGTTGGAATATTGATGGCCCCAGTTTCAGGTAAGCCTTAAGCAGAGAGCCACTGCTGCTATGAATTCATGAGTGTAGCATCTATTTCATGGTCAGAAGACATCTTTTCATGGCACCCCTTCCCATCCTCTTGTCCTTTCCACTTCCTCTTGTTCTTTCTGCTTCCTCTTCTATAATGTTCTCTGAGTCTTGGTGGGGAGTGATATAGAGGCTTCCTTCAGAGATGAGTGTGGGGTGATCACTTATTCTCAGTACTTTTACCAGTTAGGGGTCTCCGAGTTAACCATGGCCCACTAAAAATACAAGCTTCTCTGACTAAGGCTGAGAGCAGCAGTAATCTACGGGCACAAGCATAAACGTTTGGAAGGCAGCTAGTTACCATGTGCATTTAACAAAACAACAATAGAAGATCCCCCTAAGACTTCCCAGCCTTTCACTATCGATCAGATTTACAGTACCAGGCATGCACTCCTCTTCTGGAACAGACAAAATCTAGTAAGAAGTATCTGGTTGCCCCCATGACCATAATAACACTACAACACCCACTGGGCACATCTTGTCTTACCATTGGTACTATAGTTCATGTGACTAACAGCTGTGTAAAGAGTTGATGTCTTTTCTCCCCTAGCTGTCTGCATAACATCTTCTGACACTGTGAAAGCTACCTGACATTAGGTAAGCTTTCATCTCAATTCTAGCTTAATGACTCAATATCCTGTAACCAATGTCTTCATCAATAGAGTCTTGTCATCTAGTGAGAAAATAAGTAATAGCAACAGCCTATATTGTTTTGGAGGAACCCCCTACCCAACCAACAACTCATATGGAGGTATCTCACATCTGGCACTGCAACCTTTTGTTTTGTTTTGTTTTTGTTGTTGTTTTTTTTTTTCAACACAGGGTTTCTCT
>NW_022196913.1:102821637-102832437 GCF_008632895.1 Mastomys coucha | reverse complement strand
CCATTGTGTAAATGTATCACAATTTCTGTATCCACTCCTCTGTTGAGGGACATCTGGGTTGTTTCCAGATTCTTATAATTATAAATAAGGCTGCTATGAACATGGTGGAGCATGTGTCCTTGTTACATGTTGCAGTATTTTTTGGGTATATGCCCAGGAGTGGTATAGCCGGGTCCTCTGGTAGTACTATGTCCAATTTCCGGATGAACCGCCAAACTGATTTCCAGAGTGGTTGTATCAGTTTGCAATCCCACCAGCAATGAAGTAATGTTCCTCTTTCTCCTTTTTTAATTATGTATTTTAATTAGTTTACACAATAGTGAGAATCCATATGGCCTTTTTAAAGACATTCTTACTATTGTTTAACCTACTGAAACCCTCATCTCTGCCATTTATCCATCCACATCCCCTCTTAAATCTTTCTCCTACTCATATTCTCCACCCATATTCTGCACTTTCCTACCCCAGGAATGCTACTATCCTCTCCAGGAGTGCCCTTTAACAACACTGTCCCTTGCTATCTTCCTGACCTCAATGGGCACTCCAAATTAAGCAAAGAAGTCTAAAACTTCAAGGCTAAGCTTCTCATATGAACACTACCATGAAGTGTTCGTCTTTCTGAGTCTGGATTACATCCCTAAGAATACTTTCCAGTTTCATCCACTTTCCTGCAGATTTCATTTTTATTCAGTGCTGAACAAAACTCCATTATGAGTATGTACCACATTTTTTATATCCACTTATCAGTTGATGATCACTTAGGTTGATTCCACTTTCTAGCTATTGTGAGTAGGGCATCTATGAGCATGGATGTGCAGGAATCTCTGTGATCAGTTAACATCATCCAAATTGGCATAAGAGACCAGGATATATAGGAAACGTGTCTGCTTCAGATATAATACAAGCTTTCACCAGTAAAGCCTCATTATACCAGTGATACAGCACCAGAATAAAAGCAAATTTAAATGGGATGGTTTATTAGTAGTTTTGTGGAGAAAGACAAAAACTAATGAATAGAATTTGAAGGGGAAGAGTCATATTAAAACCTCAGAGCTTTACACCTAAAATCTGGGTTCTGATACTGACAATGAGACAAGTGAATATGTGACCTTGACCCATTGACCTCTTCTCTCTGGTCTTTAGTCTCATATAAAATAAAAGCCTTGTAAAGTGTATTATATTATACATGCTATTCACGTATAATACAGAATAAAATGGATTTTCAAAATTAATTGTAATATATCTAATTACATAAACCTACTATAATTCTCTATATTAAGGGCAAAAGTACCTTAGAAAACAATATGAACATTATACCCTTAAATTTGTAGTTACATTTTTGCAAAGAGAATATATAAATGACATTTAAAGTGGATTCCAAAATAATCGTAGTTTTCTCTGAATGGTTAACTGTCTTTTTTAGTTTGTAGATTTACTACAACTAGCATAAATGCTTACTGATTGAGTCATACTTACATAAAATATTAATATTTATAGTGCATCAGATGAAATTATCTCTAAAGATTATAGTGACCTTGTGGATTTCATTACTCTACATGTGTTTTCAATTAACAATCTCCCTTTCCCATGGAGATGGTAGTACTACTTCAGCTATTTTATTAATGCAAGTCAATATCTCAAAATTTCCTTCATATTAAGTCTGTGAAACCCAGTATTAGGCAAAGTTCAAAAATATGAAATACACTTCAGTCATTTGACTCTTTGTGTGTTTTTCTAAAAATCATAGGAAGTACAAGTTTTGAATTCAAAAGATAATTCTTTTGGGCTTTTTCTCAACATGATTGGGTTGCTATTCATATACTTTGGTCTCAACACAAGATTTTTTTTATGTGACATATAGCTAAACACTCAAAAATTGTTCATAATTTTCTTTCATTTCTTTCTTCTGAGTCTAGTCTAGCTGAGTCTCTATTTTTAGTCCATTACTGCTTTCAAAAATGATTCAAGAATTCTCCATGTTGTCTCTTGAAAATGTGTTTCAAATGATAATTTTCTTGGCTTAAAATAAGTCTTGTGCATCACAAAGAATAGGATATCTGAAGTGCCAGGCAGTGCAGGAGTCTAGAACAGACTGACAGAATCCAGGGGAGGTTCTAAACATAGGGCATCTCTTATGAACACGAAGTAATATGAGCAAGTGATTCTTTAAAGCAACACACCAATAGACAAGATTTGTGTCAGAGGCTTCAGAGCAGTGAGAGAAAGGTATGGGCAAGGAAACATGCTGAGCATCTCACCACCACTGTTCATTTCCTCTCACACTTAAGGAGGTAAAACACTGTGGAGTCATTCTTCACATATGAATGAACTGAGGCTCAGAGAAATCAAGTGGCTTTTTGAGGTCAAAGAACTGGTCAGAAACAGAGTTGCACTAGGAATCTGGATCACCAAGATTCATCAAAATTCATGTCTTTAATATTTTTCTCAGCAGCCCATAAACATCAATGACCAGAGAACTAAGTGACAGTAAATAAAGAGAATTACAAAAATATGCTTATCTCCTCAAAATAAGTACAATTATATAGAATGAGTGGGTGGAAGGAAGGAAGAAAGGAAGAAGGAAGGAAGGAAGGAAGGGAGGAAGGGAGGGAGGGAGGGAGGGAAGAAGGAAGGGAGGGAGGGAGGGGGGAAGGAAGGAAGGAAGGAAGGAAGGAAGGAAGGAAGGAAGGAAGGAAGGATATATGTCTACCTCAATACATTGGTTATAGCCCAACCCTCTTCACCTTAGCACTCTTGTTGGATAGTTCTAACAAATTCAAGCATGAAGGCACTTCGAATAAAACCATCACATGGCAAGCACTGAACACTGGGATTCTTAACTAGGTCAATAACTTTTAAGAGAATGAATGAAGGAACACTGGCTTCCACAGGATATTCTGATAAGAAGGTATCCAAACTTAGAAATGTAGAAAAACACAGTATACATATAGAGACCTTATTTTTAATATTGATGTAATTATATTGTCTAGGTACTGTCTTAGTCAGGGTTTCTATTCCTGCACAAACATCATGACCATGAAAGCAAGTTGGGGAGGAAAGGGTTTATTTGGCTTACTTCCACATTGCTGTTATCACCAAAGGAAGTCAGGACTGGAACTCAAGCAGGTCAGGAAGCAGGAGCTGATGCAGAGGCCATGGAGGAATGTTCCTTACTGGCTTGCTTCTCCTGGCTTGCTCAGCCTGCTCTCTTATAGAACCCAAGACTTCCAGCCCAGAGATGGCACCACCCACAAGGGGCCCTACCCACTTGATCACTAATTGAGAAAATGCCCCACAGCTGGACCTCATGGGGGCACTTACCCAACTGAAGCTCCCTTCTGTGATAACTCCAGCCTGTGCCAAGTTGACACACAAAACTAGCCAGTACAGGTACTAAAACCTAGATTTTCTTTTACCAGCTATACTCTTTGTGGCCTCATAGGTTCAGTGGTATCTTGTTTTATGAATGATACCGAAACCCTTATAGCAGTCTATACTACAGTCAGGGGGTTGGAAATTTCTGCACATCACTCTCCATTTTGAACCTGTTTCTTCATCCTTATCCTTGAAATGCCTCCATGGCTGTTGGTCACCATGCCATTCCTCTGCTGTTTTTCCCACAGAGATTTCCTGGGGACAAAGGAAGCATCACTGCTACTGATGGCCATGTTCCTTCTTGCTGTGTTCTACCATGGACAGCAGGTAATGCCATGTTTTTCTTCAGCTATGCATAGTTACCTAGCATTTTCTGTTGTCATAAAACTGCCATGTTAGGCTTCACTGTTCCTTGAAGCAAATGAACCTTATGGGTCTTAACCTGATTCCTAATTTAAAAAAAACAAAAAACAAAAAACAAAAAACAAAAAAAAAAAACCTTAATGAAAAACCACGCTGGAGAGAATGATCTGAGAAACTGGTATGTTTCCAATGGCCCTGAGTCCCTCTATTTCAAAAGCATCATTGTCCTAATTTCAATTTCTGGCTGAGGCAAGCTGGTGTCTTTCCCAATTCCATAGCCTAGTTATGAATTGTACTAGAGAAGGTGTGTGTTGCTGCAGGAAAGCATTCGCATTTGAAGATGAGCTGAGTCATAGTTTAAGCTCAGCTCTACTCAGGCTTATCTCCCTAAGGCTCAGTCTTCTCAACTCTTAAATAAAATATGGATGTATAAATCGATTGTTTTGAGAGAAAATTGATGTTATTTTCTACAGCCATTTATTCTGTCTTGTATGTGAACAAGCAAATACCTATTAGTCACTTTTTTCAAAGTTATAACCAGGTATCTAACAAGAAGCAAATTCAAGAAGGAAAGAGTTACCTTGATTCGCAGTCTAAGAAGGAACTAACTCTATGCATCACAAGAAAGGTGTGACAATTGCTCACACTGCTCCAATCTGGAAGCAAATAGTGAACAAGAAGTGATATCAGGATACAAAATTCAAGATCTGCCCCCACTGGGCTGCTTCATCCAGCAAGACTCCATCAACCTCTCAGGCACCATCACCAGCTGGGACTCATGTTCAAATCCATGAACCTGTGATGCACAATCCAAATTCAAACCACACGGCACAGGAAGAACTACATTAATGATTTGTTCTGCATGAACATCCTGCCTTCCATGTTGATTCTACTCATTCAGAGCCTGCATTTTTTATTAGGATCTGGAATATACAACTCCATTCCTGAATGTCTTAGTAAGAGGGTAGACAATAAACCATGCATAAGTGTTATGTGTAGAAGATGCTTACCCAAGGTTGTGAATCGGACAAAGGTGTTACCTGTACAGTACGCTTACCCTAGATTTTCATAAGAGGAGATTATTCTTCCTAGGAGCACTGTGGTTACCTTCATGCAACAGACCATGCCTAGTGTGCTCTTCTCAGGAAAGGCTATTTCTCTGGCTTTCAGAACTCTTTAGCTGTCTGTAGTTTTAGAGTTGAGGCCTCGTGGACTTCCCAGTCCACTTTAACAGCTCTACTATGAGGAAGGTAAGAAAGAAAAGGAAATGACATATTATAATCTCAAAAATAAAAGATAATAAAACATAAGGAAGCATATAGGGCTTCTCTGGGCATACTGCAACCCATGAACATAATTGCCTGGAGAGATTTTTCACACCCCTATAGCAACCAAGTGCTGCCAGCCTTGCTGCTATGATCTGAATCCTGATCTATCTTTCACTTCAAACAAATAAGAAAATTAAAAAGAAAGCAAATCAAGAAGTATCAGAAATAGAGACATGACTTTAGAAATCTCCATGGAAACAGGGGGTTAAAACCTTAGGAAACCAGGGATAAAGCAATTAAAAATTCCTGAGAATTCAGAGATATATGCATGAAGTTATTTGTAGCAAGTTGGGGGTGGGGAGGGTGTTACCTAAGTCAAGAAATGAGTAGTGTAAACTCTTGTCAAGCCAAGGAAATAGGGAGGCAATTGCTTCACTCCAGCACCTGCTGGATATTTCACTCTCCTTTCTTAATTCTAGTCAACAAACTGGACTGGGAGTTGTCCTTCCCATTTTACAGATGAAACCAGCCAAGCAACAGTATTGAGCAGTGGAACTAGAATTCATACCCAGTCTCTCACCAAAGCTCATCTTTCTCCTTCACCAGCCTGAAGCAGGACAAAGGCTTTTTTTACCATACTTACTGAGACCATGGGCACTCAGTCCTCTACCGTACTTACTGAGACCATGGGCACTCAGTCCTCTACCGTACTTACTGAGACCATGGGCACTCAATCCTCCAGTGAGGGTTTTGATGTGTTTTTTTTTTTTTTCATGTCTCTGCTGAATGTATGACAAAGCAGTAAGGTAAATGTTAAAGTACAGCTATTTCCAGAATTCCTATGCTTAGGTCCCTCTGGCTGTCTCTGAGCACAGATGTCCTAACCTCTAGGTTCCACTAATAGAGAAAAATTTCTTAGTCTGGAACACAAGTTATAACAAATCATTACCTATTCCCTTTTGAGGAATGTCAAGACAGAACCAACAGAGCCTATCCTACAGGAAGTCTGTATGTGCACTCTATCTTGAGGTCTTAAACTCACACATAGATGTAAGAAATCCCCCACACATAGATGAGAGAAAACACTCAGAGTGAGAGTCCCCAGAATTACCATATTCACTGTCAGGGCCTCCTCACTCAACAGAAGCCTTCTAACATACTGAGTCAATATACCCTATTCTGCTTTTGTCCTAGAGTGCAGAAAGTCTAATGGTGTTAAGATAGCAGGAAGGCAGGAATATGAAAGCATTTCCTGTTGACCTGGTAGTTTGTGAAATTTGATGTTTCTTTCATCTTATTTACAATTTTTAATGATTTTAAAAATCACATAATTGCCCCATAACCATAGCTGCTATATAAGTACAAGTACAGGTGCAGGTATAGGTATAGGGCTGCTATTCAAATCTTGACTCCACTGGTAAAGATATATGAGTTTCACTACTTAGTTTAAAAATCGATATGGCAATAACAGGTTCTACTTCATAGAGCTGTTATAGCTTTATTTGGAATGTGAGCACAATATGTTTATCTAAGTGGTTTACACATACATGCTTAAATTTATTAGCTGCTTGAAAATAAACCCTTAGCACAGACAGAGAAGTCACTGCTGTCCATCTGGTTCCAAGATAGGAGCAGAGTCACAAGTCCTCTGAGATCACAAAGCCAAGAAAGAAAGCCAGAATGAAATGGGAACACAAATGTTCTGTAGTTTCTGGTTCCAGTCTGTCTCTGCAGCATGCCCTGCCTCCTATTATAGAGACAGAATTCTGTAGGATTGCATCATTTGGTGTCTATCTATAGCTTCCAGTGGGGACCTGTTCATCCTGGCTACAGCTTGCCCACTCCTGGGCTTACTCCCTGTTTCCCTTTGTGACTCAGGGGCCCTCTACTTTTAATAAAAACTGAGAAATACTCATTGATCCATTGATACTTGGTGCACACCAGTGCCCTGGGGGTGGGGTGGGGTTGAACATGTAATTATACATCTCCAGAATAGCAGAGACAGTTATGCAACTGGATAGTTGGGAAATTTCATTTTTCACAAGTGTGGAAATGATATGCCAACACTTCCTCCTCTGACTGAGGCAGGTGAATGTTCAGAATGTTGGACAGGCAGAACAAGTAATGCATCTTTTCTTATGCCTAATTTACTGGCAGCCTTGGGAGTTAGAGCTTTCCTGGCCATCTCCTTTTATAGCCACTGCAATTGTGCATAGAGACAAATTAATGAGGTCATGTTTCTACTAACCTACTTCTGAGTCTGGTTCCAAAGACTATCTGGAACCCAATGTTTTTGCATGAGTCTCAGCAGTAAGTGGTCTTAATACATTCAGCTTCCCAGAGCTTTTGTTTTTAACTCCGTAAGAAGAAATTCATAATAGAGTAAAGCTTGATGAACTTCCTCTCCACCTCCCGACACCACACACACTATATGTGAGCTAGGTGCCACAGATTAGAATTATGTGCTGGCTTCAAAGCTGGCTTCTGTCTTTGAGACATTCACAGACAGTTTTCACCTCATACCTACACCCTCATCTATTAAATTGTTGCATTATTGAATGAGGTTGAATGCACATGATGTTCTTAGAACAAATAGCACCATCAATATAAGCTGTCAAGTGACCAGGTGGCACAAAGACAAGAACTTTGTGTACAGCCAGGTTTCATAAAAATCAAGGACATACAATTTACTTCAACTGATCTTTTGGAGGAAAAGCTAAAGAATCCTCACCTTTAATATAGGGTTCCTATAGCATGCGTATAGCAGAGGATGGCCAAGTCGGAGGAGAGGACCTTGACCTGTGAAGGTTCTATGCCACAATGTAGAGGAATGCCAGGGCCAGTAAGCAGGAGGAGGTGGGATGGTGAGCAGGGGGAAAGGAGAGGGAACAGGGGATTATTTTAGTTTTTGGTTTTTTATTTTATTTTCTTTTTTTATTTTCTTTTTTCTTTTCTTTTTTTTTTTTTTTTTTGAGGGGGAACCTGGGAAAGGAGATATTGTAAATAAAGAAAACATCTAAGAAAAAAGAAAAAAACTGTATGGTGCCTATGCCTTATGTACACTGTTTTCCATCTATATTTCTGTTAACCAGCAATACTGAGCTGAGGTCTTCCCTTTTGGTACCTCCAGCCACCACTCAGTTATCAATAAATAAAAGAGGAGGCTGTGTTCCACCCATTTCTGAAATCAAGCATGTACTAGAAGCAATAGGTCTTCTGTAAGCCAACGGAGATTACTAGCCTATAAAGATTAGTATGTATACCACCTGCTTGCATGACACCTGCTTTGCTGGAAGTCTGGGCTGTCCTAGACCAGAAAGTTTCTGTATGGGCCTGCCTGAGACATAGCTACCTACTACCATCAGGCTGGAAACTAAGCTGGTCTGGTCTAATCCTGGCTTAGGTCCAGCCTTCTAGATTTCCTCCTCATGCTCCTGACTCAAATCCAGCTTAGTGAAAACTCTTCAACAGAAAGCTCAAGAAATTATTCTGTACTTCAGACTAGTATGCATTTTTTAAGAGGTGGGAGTTGTGTTTATAAATAGGGATAAGAAAAATCCTGTTCTTTTAACAAGTCAAAACCTGATGCTCTTGAATCTGAAAGGGAAAAAATTCAAAGGTTTCATCTGACCTCATCCACACATGCCTTACATGATAAAAATGCATTATGAATCTACATTTTACATGTGTCAGGATGCTTTCACATGCATCATGTCTATAGATCTATATAATAAAGCCATGTGTTAATTCATATCCCTAAACCAGATATATCAGAGCAGCTATCCTATTGTTAGGAGGAAGTCCTGTGAGCTGAATGACTTTCAAGATGGCTTCGATTTGGAGGATCAGTCAGGAGCAGCATTGTTTTCTATACACTGCTGCCTACACACAGAGATTTGCTTTATTGTATAGAAAACTCAAATACACACATAAGTAAATAAAACAGTATCACGAACTTATGGCAACCTACCAACCCATGTCCAACCTGCTTTATCTGTCTCCACAGACAAGCTGCCCACTGTCAACTCCCTTTGGTTATTTTGAAACTAGTTCCACAGACCCTATCATTGAATCTACAGATGTGTCTGTATATATCTTAAAACAGGGAACTTCTAACTTCATCACACAGCCATTAACATACTTTTTTAAAGGAAAACAGATGTTGACTAATTCTGTCAAACCACTAAGTCGTGTTTCCATTTATTATCTATCTGGCAGTTACTTTCTGAAGGTTGCTTATTTGAATTGAGATACAAAGTCTGGGTTTTGCCATTTCATGGTGTGTCTCTGGAGACATTTTTAAATCTTTGTGATCTCCTGCCATCTGCTTTTTACTTAAAGTGTTTTGTGAGAGCCATCAGACTTTTTTAATGTTTCTCTGTCTACTCATCCTCTAAGAGTATTGAACATATCCCTCAACTCTTTGGGATTTTTTTATTGATTGTTCTTCATAGAATCTTTGTGAGATCTAGTTTCAAAGTTTTATGAAATATTTAATTGGCTTCTTTAGAAATTACATTTAAAAGGTACAGCATATATTTTCATCTGTTTTGATCATGTTAGCAGCTGATCATAACAACCTATATTCATTTATTTTATAGTGTGACATGCTGACTTTATCAGCAGTCCCTAATTTATCAGCTGGAATTCACTATAAAAGAGAACTGTCTCCTCATCAATTATATGTCACCTACAAGTGTAGCTCATAAAACAAATTAGTGTGAAACTGCTTCCCTTAAAATCTGTTCCCTATGGTTTGTCAGTGGGTTTTATTCCACAGCATCATTCCAAGGTGACGACTGAGTTTGGTTCCTTATGTCACTATGATTTTGTGCAGTTTTTGCTTGTTTCCTGTGTTTCCATCCATGATGTTCTTAGTACTACAGAATCTCAACTTGTCATATCTCTGACCATTACAATCCTATTTAAGCTGGTTTTAAGTCCTGCTGACTTAGCACATTAGTCTCTGATAGACTTGTTTATGGTATGAAAATATGTTTTAAGGTTATGAATTTTCTGTCCTAAAGTTCACCCATTTCTGGCAAGTATAGGAATTATGTTTATGGGAATTGGTATTTTGAGTAGTTTATAGGAACTCTAACCTACAAGTTAGAAGAAGTATATATTTGCAGTAGATTTTCATTCTTTCTAGGCCTTAAAAGTAGGGATGTGGTCTGGAGAGATGGCTCAGAGGGTAAGAGCACCAACTGCTCTTCTGAAGGTCATGAGTTCAAATCCCAACAACCACATGGTGGCTCACAACCACTCATAATGAGATCTGACACCCTCTTTTAGTGTGTCTGAAGTCAGCTACAGTGTACTTATTTATAATAATGAATAAATCTTTGGGCCTGAGTGAGCAGGGACTGAGTGAGTGGGTCTACCAGAGCGATCAGGCCAACTGGAGCCAGCAGGGTTGACTGGAGTGAGAAGAGGTCCTAAAGTCAATTCCCAACAACCAGATGAAGGCTCACAACTATCTGTACTGCTACAGTATGTACTCATATACATAAAGTAAATAAATCTTTTTTAAAAAGAGTAGGGATGTAAAATTAATTAATTAAAAAGAGAAGGGAGATAGAAACATATAACCTGATTTCACAGTGACACTTCTATTTTTTTTAGAAAATCATAAGATTTGTTTTGATTTGATTTGATTTGATCTGCTCTGATCTGCTCTCTGCTCTGCTCTGCTCTGCTCTGCTCTGCCCTCTGCTCTGCTCTGTTCTGTTCTGCTCTGCTCTGCTCTGCTCTGCTCTGCTCTGCTCTGCTCTGCTCTGCTCTGCTCTGCTCT